>NW_010112601.1:0-429 GCF_000699245.1 Pterocles gutturalis | reverse complement strand
CCAGCTTCACCTCCATCTTCATCTTCATCTCCATATCTTCATCACCATCTTCATCCTCATCCCCAACTTCACCTTCATCCTCATTTTCATCCCCATCCCCATGCTCAACTTCACCTTCATCCTCATCTTCGTCACCATGCTCATCATTATCTCGTTCATCATCATCCTCCTCATCTTCATCCCCATGTTCATCATTCTTCTTCATCAGCCTCCTCATCTTCATCCCCATCCTCGTCATTCTTCTTCATCATCCTCCTTATCTTCATCACCATCCTCATCATTATTCTCTTTATTATCATCCTCCTCATTTTCTTCCTCATCTTCATCCCCATTCTCATCATTCTTCGTCATCATCCTGCTCACCTTCATCCTCGTATTCATCCTCATTTTCATCCCCATCCTTGTTCTTGTCCTTGTCCCCTTTCTCAT
>NW_010112600.1:0-4581 GCF_000699245.1 Pterocles gutturalis | reverse complement strand
CGGGGACTTCGGCGGGTGAGGGCGCTGCTCGGGTTCCCCGCAGCCGGGCGCCCCGGAGGAAGCCCTTTGTGTGTGTTTTTGCTCATCCTGATGTTTGTTCTTCTTTAACATATTCCAGGTTTTAATTGTTTGGGTTTCCTGCTGGAAGTTAGTGCAGCTCAGAGGTCCTCAGGAGTGCTGTAAGGACACTGTATTTTAAATAATCTACTCAAACAGCACACAGGTGATTGACTAAAGGAAGGCCCATGAGAGGAAGAGGGGAATGCTGACACACGTGTCCGTGGTGTACTTCTCCAAAATAATGAGGGAAGCTTGAAATGGTAACACTGATGTTTGGAAACAAGGGGAAGTTTCTGAGGAAGACTTGGTTCACTGTTTTCTCAGTGCTACAGTAAACCATGAGATGTTCCAGCCCCTCTTTCTCTGCTGATGCATGAATCATAAATACAAAACATGATTATTAATGACTATTGTATAGTTTTGAACTAGGGGGGGATATGTCGCAACCATCCTCCATTAGCGCACTTGAGAATTATGTGGGCAGATGGACTTCCACAAGCAAAACAACATTTGTTTTGAACAGATTAATTACAGGCTGCATAATAAGGTCTTTGTTCAAAGTTACAGTATTATTCACTGGTAATTTTTTGTTACTTATGTTTACACTTTTACATGGTAAGAGGGAGGATGAGGCAAAATCTCTTTGCCCACCTTTCTGTGGAAGCATGAAAATGTCATGCTGGAGTGATCCATCTGCTGTTGTATCTGCCAGTGTCTGGGAGGTATCAAAAGTTTCAGAAATTTTGTTGAAGACTTAAAAATAGTGAGGGTCTCCAGATCCTTATATTCACCCCTGCTCCTCCTCCTCCTGCTGCTGCCCAGGACATCACCGCTCCATCTGGCACTGAAGTTTTTGTCACTGCTGGTGAGGAGTCAGTAGACACAGACTGTGAGTTAGTCTCTCAGCCTTGGATTTTATCTTTGTCTGCAGACTAAGGATGAAAAGAGTTGACTGTGCTGCACATACAAGCTAGCTTGGAAGGTCTTGTGCTCCAATGTTAGTCCTGTTTTGAGGTGCAATAGCGATTTCCACCGTGAGGCTGCCAAATTAATACTTTGCACTTTGTGAACACTAAGCATAAAGACAAGTTTCCCATTAAGGTGGTTTTAAAGAGAGATCCAAAGCTACTCTAAAATAATGTAGGCTCTTAAGGTATTAAGACAAGGAAGTCATATTTTTCTGCCATGATATAATTACAAAATAGTATTCTAGTATATAGAGTAGTATTCTAGTATATTGAATCATATTATTCAAGAGACTGTTTTTGAGGAATATGAGAAAGGTAGACAATGGAAAGCTACATTGGATAACTATCTTCTTAAGACTTCCCATTTAATATTTATTTTATGTACTGGAAACAAGAAAATTGTTAGTAAATCAACAGTTTTAAATCAAACATTTTGTCAGATGCAGATGCTAGCACCTATAATGAGAAAGCCATGTTCTTCTTTCAGTGTTTTCAACCTTTTTATGTTAAGATTAGAAAATGTTCTGCTCTTTACAAGTTCATTGCTTCAGTAATGTGAACAGCTGTTGTTGCAACCTGTTTGAAGAAAAAACCAATCATAATAAGACTGCTTTCTCAAATAATAAATTGTGAAACAAAAATGCATTCATTTTTTGTCAATAGTTGGCAGACAGGCCACCTTAGTACGACTCAGAATATTGGGGTTGTTGACAAGCATGTGTAAATATCCAGATTTATAAGATGTAAAGTGGTGCCAAGACTTCATTTAAATAATTACTGCCTGGAATTTCGAATTTCTTCTATGTTCTGAAACTTGGTTAGTTTAAAAGAAAGATTTCAGCACTGTGGTCAGTTTGAGCTGTAGTTTATGCCACTGGTAGCCTCCATTGACTTCAGTGGAATTATGAACAATGTAAGAGATTGTTCATTAGGAGGAGTAAGGCAGAAAGAATTTACAACATAAGTCATAATGAAAGGACAATAAAATTAATATGCATTAATGTCTCCATAGAGACCTTGGAAGTTGTCAGGACCTTTGACTTTTCCTGACATGTGGCAGCATCCTCACTCAGATACGAGATCTGCTACAGCCATTTGAAACTCATACCTGACCCATATCTGTGTCCTGCATTATGGGCTGAGGCTCCACAGATTTACACACACTCAGAGCCCAGGACACAAGCAGATACCAACAAGCTTAGAATACTCTTATGAATTGGGGTAAAACTAAAAAGTACTGAAGTGCTTTTCTGAGCTAGAGCCTCAACCACTAATTTAGAGTTAAACTGGATTTTTAATACTCGATATAATTAATTCTGATAATAGGTTGGTCTCCTAGATATGAGAAGCATTGTAGTGAAAAATAATAGACCTCATTTGGAGAATTTCTCATTAAAATTACCATGATCTTTTATTTCCATGTTGACTTTTCTCTTGTGATTGCTCCCTATTAATGTTCATGATACTATGACTAGAAATTGGTCGAAAACTGAGGGAGTGTCAGAACATTTGGAAAGTTTCTTTTAATTTTTTTTTTTTTTACAAAAATAACACTCCTCAATTTTTGAACAAATTTAATTGTATCTTACATATTTATATGTTTATATGCTGAAATGTGTTGCCTGAAAAAAATACCAACCCAAAATTAGGTTGTCATGATACATCTTCTTTAAAGATTTTATATGAAACACTTCAGAATAATACCTTCTTCCGGCTTCCAGGAGTTTACATTCAGATTGAGATTTAACAGTCAAGATAAAGGCTTGCAAATTTTGTCTTCCTAACACAATACGTTGTTTTGCTTTGGTTATTCCCATTGCACAAATAGAACAAACAAACCTAGCTCGGCTTTATTCTTAATTGTGTGTTAATAAGATATTTACGTTACTCTGAGCAGACACACAAATTTTGGAATGTATATGTCACGACGCAGCTCATAAAACCACCCAAGGTGGGATAAGGGGGGTTTGCAGAGGTTCTATGTATTCCTTTGGGGCAAATTAAGGTGAGATGGTGTTCAAGGCCAGGCTGGATGAGGCTTTGAGCAACCTGGGCTAGTGGGAGGTGTCCCTGCCCATGGCAGGGGGTGGAACTGGATGATCTCTAAGGTCCCTTCCAACCCAAACCATTCTGTGATTCTATGACACCAAAGAATTGAATATGGGCTTATAACTTTAACACATATAATTTTTTAGTGGAAAAAGGGAAATATAGGATGTAAAGTGTGGAATGTAACAGAATTATGAAAAAAACAAATTAATTACTTGGTAAAGACAACTCATGACAACACTACCACCCACCAACAACACCAAATCTTACAACAATGTGATAACAACAGCATAACTACCAACAATACTAAGAAACCTACAACCGCTCATAAAACTCGCACTTAACCTGCAGCCACTCATTAAACTTGCAATTACTTATCAGTATTAAAATGAACAACCTAAAACCAGCTAAACAAGCCTCAAGAGGAGCTAGCATAAAACTTATGAGGTACTACCATATGTGCCACAGAGAGGAGAAGATCAAGAGATACTTGAAGAGAAAAAGAGAGGAAAAGAGAGAGAGGAAGATTTTTACCACTCTTTAGATCCTTGGGAATGAGCATCAGCATCTTCAGGGTGGGCAGTTTGCTCGATCAGTCTGTCAGCATGTCAGGAATCCTCAGGTAGTGGGCACAAGCACACCTTCTCTTTGTTTAGTCGCCTTTTATAGATAAAAGTTCTCAGGTCTCTGCCTAGCTTTCTTGAATTAGCATAGGAAACAAAAGAGGTGTCTCCCCAAGTAGCATTCAGAGAGGGGTGTCTCCTTAATTAGCATGGGGAGAACCATCTTTCTGCACATGCCAAGAGGGGGAAGGGTAGCATTAACCCTTTCAACCAATTGAGTTGGTGGTTGTGTGGACCCTGTATTAGATTAACTTTGGCCTTGTTGGCATCTTCCAGCTGGAGGTGACAACCTTTTTCAGCAAAGGTTTGCTACTTTGTTGTAAGAGTAAGTCCTTTGTTAGTGAGAGGAGTGAAGCCTTTGGTTTATTCTTCACTTCTTATCAGCAAGGAATAGCTGCTTTGCTGCATCACGAGGCCTTGCCTTACCAGAGCCTTGACAGGCAGTTGCAGTTTTCTGTAAAACTGCATGAATAGTCCTCTACAGTATATTCCCATGTCCTCGTTTTAAGTCAATAGACTTGGTCCATGCATGATTTTGAAAGCTTAAATTTGATTTAAATTGTGTTAAGACCCTGTAGCAATGCCACCTGTTATGGTTTTGTGTGGGGGTTTTGTCTGGCAGCGGGGAGGGGCCACAGCAATGGCTCCTGTAAGCAGCTGCTAAAGGTTTCCCTGGACTCCAGCTCTGCTGCAGTGGTGGCTCCTGCAAGTGACTGCTCAGGGTTCACCCCCAACCCCGGCTCCAAGCGTTTGGTAACTGGGAGGGGCAGGTGGGGGAAGGAGTACCACCGATCTGGCCCCAGTGAGAAACTGCTGGAAGTTTCCCCAGCTTCAGGCTGGACCCCCCCCCAGGCCCGGGCTGAGCCCATCCGCACCTCTGC
>NW_010112599.1:0-9518 GCF_000699245.1 Pterocles gutturalis | reverse complement strand
CAGTCCTCGGGCACCTCCCCCGTTTCCCAATATTTACCAAAGATGATGGAGAGTGGTCTAGCAATGACTTGATTTACTAGTTTAAAATAGGAAATGAATGCATTTCATTAACAGATTAATAAATACTCCTACTCATTTGAATAATTGTTATTAATAAAATAATAATCTGCATAATAAAATGCAGTCTGCATTTTACTGCTGGTTCTGATCTTATGCTCTTTTCTCATGAGAAATTGCAGCTGAAATTTGCCAAAAGTTTGCAATTGTTGTTATTTGCATACTGCTAGTAATGTCAAGATTTCCTGTGCTTCAACATTGAAGAAAAAATACTGTACTATGTTCACCTCTTATTTAATCACTTTGGCTCTCCAAAGTGTTTTTCCCTTTCAACTTCTATCAAACTCTTTGACAAAACCAAAATAACTGGGGTAAAAATATAATTTAAGCAATTGAATAATTTTTGTTATTTCAATCTGAGACTTACTCTACACATCAGTTTTGAAATTAGGGTTATTATCCTCCAAAGCATACATATTCAATAGAACATGTGGCTATGCTGTTGCACTCTTCCTATTAGCATTAATGAAACGCTCATCACCAACTCCCTTATCTCCAAGCTGAATACCTTATGCTTTTGTGTGCTTCTGTGTTTTTGTTTCATTTTCCTGTAGTCACAATACATGTTATAAACACCGTCAGAGCTGATTTACCTGCATATTTCCAAAAGGGCAAAGATTCCTTGCTGGGGTTGCACGGAGAAAATCCAATCAAGAACAGAAGGGACAGAAAAAATTCCCAGGTCCCTGGGTATATGGGACAGTTATTTGTCCCTTACGCTCTTTCAAATAAAAAAAAAAAATCTAAATCACCTTGAAAAGATTAAGAGTGACAAAGGGCAGTTGTTCTTTTTGTAATGAACCAGCCTCAACATAAAAATATTATGATAAATGTAAGCCTTGGGAGCAGAAAAACACCATGATGCAGATATTAAGCTTGATGGCAGATGTAAGCTTCAATGAACTCTATCCTAGGGTGACTCTGTTTGCATGTATCACTTGTATGATGTATTAGTTTGCACTCCTTCTGATGTTTTAAAGAGAGTTTGAGTTTTGATTGTATTTAGGTTTTGAGTTTCACTTTCTATTAAAATGAAAACGCAATAACAAGCAAAGACAGCGGCTCGTACCGACCCCTGCATGCTGAAATAGGCTTTGCATAGTGCTGACTTGTGCAATATGAGGCTGAAATGAAGACATAACAAACAAACAGAACTGTTTAAATGTTTATTTTTACAGCACAGCTGTCTATTGCAAAATATTGTTTGGTCAAAAATCAAAATGTTCATTTTGATTATGTTTCTGGTGGGAAACTATTAGACTTATTCAAACTCAAAACACAGTGTTCAGTATTGATTTCTCTCTACAGTTTCATCTGAAATCTTAATTCCATGCCGTAGATGGGAATTTGGAGTTAGTGTCATTACAGCAGGCATTACTGGAATTAAGCATTTAGACTTAGCTAGGGAGAAGAAAGCATTTTAGCATGATCATTTTGATGTTTTCAAATAAAAATTCTCTGAAAAATTTATCTTCTGAGAGAAACTTAAAGTTTTATTATTTAGGATGAAAACATTACAGAATGTCAGAATTTCCCACAGGGTAAAATTTGGATTTCCAGCCAGCTAAGCCGCCGCTCTTTATCCTCTGGAGCACAAGTGCCCTGCAGCACCTACCCTTCAGCAAGAAGTCTCAAGAGAGACGAGCAGCCCTCTCATTAGCTTCCACTGCTACAACACAATTTTAATTACTGATTTTAATAGAAGAGACCCTACACCTCCACGACAGTGCAGCTTGCTTGAAAACATATATACAGAGTGAAAACTTTTTAACAAAGAGAAAGACTAAAGATGGTAGAAAAAAGCAAAAATAATTTCTTCCACTTACCACACAGAACAGTTAAACCGCTTATGCTACACGCACCTCTATAAATAAGGTAAAATCCTTTCATTGGCATTTCTGGCCAAGCTCTCTTTGAACTCATCTGACATTTGCCAAAGTGTAAAATCTTTTCCCTTCTTTCTATTCAATTAAATATCTGCATTGATTCTGTATTATAGGCAATTCATCCTTTCTGCACCACTACTCAACTTGCAAACAAGTTAAAAATTGTTCCAAATCAGAACATATCATCCCAGCTTGGGATGAAACAAACAGAAGATTGATATAAAGGCATAGATCAACCTACTGACCCCTGCTTCCTCCTCTGAATCCTAAAGACAATCTGCCATTTTTTCAGCTTTTGGCTCTCTTTCTGTTTTTCAAATAAAGGAAATGAAATATTGTCTGGTCTCATTTATTTAAATAATATCTGGACCTCCAAGCTGGGAAATGGATTTTCACGCTTTTCTGGTTACCTAAGCCATGCTGTTAACCTTAGACTCTAGTTCCATTTCCATGTCGATATGGTGCATTTAGCAAAAGTTAGCAGTTGTCTCCTGGTGAGAATATCTTAAATAAAACGGCATTTCCAGTTCTCAGCTCCTGGAACATGAAATAATAATAAATGTAGGGAGTTCACACACACTCACACTCAACAACCACAGAAGTAAAATGAAAACAAACACTGTTGCAGGTTGTGGTGGGTCCCTGAAGGATCTATATGTTATTATACTTAAGAGCATCGTGGTTCAGGGTCTCCAGATTCTCTGACTGTGTAGCCTTGGAAAAGAGGACCTGTGCCACCCAGTTTTGCAGCTCCCTTGCTGTGCTTTGGACCTCAGAGCACACTGCACTGAGCAGAACCTTTCAGTGAGCCTGATGGGCTTTGAAATCTTCTGACCTTCCTTGGAAAGCAGCAGCATTTTGAAACAAAGTATGTTTAAATCTCAGAAGGAAGAAAGAAGTGCTGCAAAAGCAAGGATTTTGCCATACAGCAAGGAAGTCTACACACACCTCTCTTTTAACTGAGGCTTCGAAAGTCATTCCTTATCTCATTCAGTACCAGCTCCAGGGATGAAATAAGGTTATTGGTCTGTACACAGGCAATCTTGTTCTTACCTTCCTTCTGTTTACAAACTGCCATGCCTGCTTACCCTTGTTCTTTGTCTTTTCTTGTACCTCTAGAAAAATCTGTGGTTTACCGAATTGTCCCCAAAACAGTATATTTTCTTAAGTATTCATCTATGCAAATGGAGTGTGTTTTTTTTTTTCTTGATTAGAGGTGCACAGACCTATGTTACTTAAGTATTCATCTATGCAAATGGAGTGTGGTTTTTTTTTTTTCTTGGTTAGAGGTACACAGACCTATGTTAAACTTTTAAAAAATACACAGGAGTATTTTTAAATATTCATACTGCTACTGCTATGTTTTGGGACCAGTTTCTTTACGTACCTTGGGATGTGCAAAGATGATCTGTAAGCAGTATACTTATAAGAACAAAGCAGTGCTTTGTTGGCCAACGCACATGGAAGCTAGCTAGGATTTCGTAAGACATTAGTGTGTTCTCCACCCCAATAAGATACTCAAAGAGACTTTGCTGGTGAGGAGAGGATCAGTCAGGAGCTGGCCTCCACGGCTCCCTGGAAGATTGCTGCTGAGCTGCTGTCGGCCACTAATTCCATCAATGCCAACACACTCATGGCACTGATAGCTGGACAGATCCTCATCACCCTCTTTTTCTCTTTAAGATTGTACACCCTGTTGGGACAATATTTTTCTTCTTTAATTATTGAGCTCCTCATGACCCATGTCTCAAAAATTGTTATTTTAAAGACTTGACAGACTTTGTCACAGCTTTGTTCCAACTTAGCAACTTTCTCAGCAGCCTCAGCCAAGGCTGTGCAGCCAGGACATACTAGAGGTGAGCCATGGATGCTTGAAACATCGACAGCTGAAACTCTCCCCACCAGTTTGTTACAGAGAGGGCTACAGACAGAGGAGATTATGTAAGGAGAATCACCATCACAGTACAAGCCTAGATATACCTACCTTCATCTCTGCCTCTAGAGATGGTAAAGGTGACTACTACTGATGCAAAACAAGTCACTACCCATACTTTTGAAGTGCATTTTTTGTCATATCAACTAGGATCTTCTCTGAGACCTGTGTTATGATCAATGTCTCAACCTCGAATCAGGTTCCACAGCCATTAGTTAACTCATAAGCCATAAAATTATATGTTTTGATTAAAAAGTGATAGCCATCATCATCTGGCTAATGGCAGGGTCTTCTAATTAAATTCCTGCAATAGAATAATGATGAGCAATTTACTGCTTTTGAATACACGCAGACATAGCATGGGCATATATTTATTGTACTCATTATCATTTAGGAAACCTAATCAACTCTTTCTATATGAGCAAAGTACAAACATTCATAATGCCATTGTTAAACAACATTGAAACAAATGGGTATGATTGATGTAGGGCATAAAGACATGCTCACCTGACCGCATCTGGCCTCCTGCCCAGAAAGCTGAGGACAGTGAGTGATACCAAGGTGTCATTGTGGTCAAAACTTGTCACGCTAAGGAAATAACTGCTTCCTCTTGACACAGATTTTCATACAGATCACCTGCCTAACCTGCACTACCCTGTGTAACTGTCACACCAAGAAGCAGCAAGATGCTCAACCACCTCCAGTAACACTTCTAGAAAATCCTCTATGGGTTTCTTCTGATTGCCTTTTGGGGTCTCTTGGATAAAAGCCTTTTCTGTTACTGAGGAGAACCAACTAAACACAAAGTAAAGGGAATGAACAAGTGCTAAAACAGCTGCTTTGGGAAAAATGAGGCTTGGGCCTCCTGCGGTGGGTGGTTCACACAAGACACATTTGGGGCTTCCCTGGACAAAAGACATGCTGAGAAAGTGCAGACAGATTTCCACTTTCACATACTGTGTATCCCCACCCTTGAAACACAGCTATTTCTTCCATTCTCGCACAGGAAAAAATAGCATTAATTTAGAATGAACGATCAGGGGACCAGAGATGCAGGCTGAAAGAGTTATCATATCCGACTGAGAGAGAAAATGCATCACTGAGTATAAGGTTAGAAGAATGCAAGAAACTTTATATTTCCTGTTCTGGTTTCTTCTATAAGACAATCCTAAAAATGTAACCAGATTTTATCTGCATTAAGTCTAATAATTTGAGTATGAAAATCTTCCCTTATAAGTAGAAACTAGATAAAGTGTTCACCTACTTATCCTTTTATGCAACTCAGACTTTTTGTCAGATGTATTGTCCACTGGCTCCTGAGAGGAACAATTTGGGGCCTTTGAATAGTACTTTAATTTTGAGATAATGTAGAATCGCTTTCAAGTCCTGAACTATTACCCATGCTACCCATTAGATACCAGTAGAGGCAAAAAATACCTCTGTGTATTAGTGTCGAGTCATAGCCTTTGATATCAGGAATGGTCATCTGGTAAGTCTACGTCCTTAAGCACTGTCCTGGAATAAGGTGCCTTGTTGAGATGGCAATGTTTTGCATCGTGTCTCCAGATCAGCCAGTACTTTTTTGGTTCTAACTGTGTGCAGTATTTATGGTTTTGTCAAGAATTCAGAATGTTTCTTTTATATGAAAAAATGTCACACACACATCAAAAAATGCTTCTACTGAGAAGAAGGTAGAAAGGAAATTATAACCTTCTCAGTCAAAAACCAAGGGTGATGAATTCTACGAAATGCCATATACCCTCTTTGTTTACATAGAGACTACAGGACATGATATACACTACTCCATTTCTTTGCCAGTTTAATTTGAACTGGAGGATTGCAAAAATATGCTGATAATTACAAATTTTGGAAAGAATCTGATTTGGCAAAATCTCGGAACAGTTCGTCTCCAGTACCTCTCTGTTGATTCCATTAAGTTACCTCTGATTTTCCCTTAAAACAAAGCACAGGATAATTGATGTCTTCTATTAAATGGGATGTTTTATTTTTAATGAAGAGTATGCTTGTAGCTTGAGGATAACAAACAGATTTATCCCCCATGCTATTCTACTGAAGTCAGCAGATAACACAGGGTAGAATATGACCATTCTGTATCTTTGTAGAACTCATCTTATTTTTTAAAAGTGAAGCTAATAGCAACCTTATTGCACTGCTTTTGTTTTACTGAATTACGTTTTTCCTCCCTCTTATTTTGTACATTGGTTGTCTTCTTAAATTGTATATTTTGGTGTTAGATATATTTGTTTATATGACAGGTATCAAAAAGCATTCCTCTGTGGAGGGTCCTGTAGACTGCTCAGACATTTAGAAAAGCTACTATTTCAAATATGGAACAGATTCGCAGACAGTTCAAGAAAATGTGGGAAAATTATTGTTCAAATGTTCCTTCCCATTCCTGCACATGTTCATCCAGACTGATGTGCTTGTTTCTGTTCATCTCCCTCTTGCCATTTCTCCTGAGATGCCACAAGCAGTCACACACACATGGCAACTAGGAGGTACCATCAATAGCATTTTCCTCATCATCAAAACAGAATTTAGAGATGGGGTTTTTTGGATAAGAAAGGGTAACAGACCTAATGCACTACCATGATATTCACTGTATTTTGTGTTCTAGTTATCACAAGGCCTGGGACGTGTTTGACATGGAATAAAGACTGAGGGAAAAAAAAAAAAAAAACAAACAGGAAAGTGTTGAGGGGAGTTGGTATTATTTTCAGGGTAGTATAGCTTTATCTATTAAGAAGATAGCCTCATGCCATGAGACCTGACTATTCATGGGCTGTGTATTTAAATGAGAGGAAAGAAAGCTCAGCATCAAGGTAACATACTGCCAAGCCACCAAAACTTCTGAACCTTCTTATAAGACTGCAGGAAAAAAGAACAGTGTACAAACATGCTGGTGAGGTTGAAATTTCCCAGTGTAACCACAGTGTATGTAGCTACATATTTGTAATGATTGCTTTGATACCATACCTATAAATCCTCACAAATCTATTTGTGCAGGGGCAAAGGCCATTTGTGAAGCAGAATTTTATACTATGTTACAGAAAATTCATGTTATATTGTCATAGAAGTTTCAGGTTTGTTCTCAGTTTTGCTTTTTTCCCTTAAATTGAGTTTAGATTGAAAACTAGTGTGTTCTCTAGAAGTGAGAAATATAACTGCACCTGAGTTACTGCTTGGCTATACCAGCATCATCAAGAACATCATTTGTTCACTGGCTATAATTTCCAAGTTACAATTAACAGCCAAAATGCTAAACTTCAGTTAGGACTCTGGCAAGACTTCACCTTCGTAAAGCATTAACTGATAAGGACTTTCTTCAGAATCAACATGAGGCACAGAAAAACTTGTTTTCTTGAAAAACTGTGTGTTGACTCCTCTGATCACTAGCATGACCCACATGATGGTAGCAAAAGCTGTCCTCTCACTGATATATCTGCGGGGAAGGAAAAAAAAAAAAAAGATACATAGTCAAAGTTCCACAAATCAACAAAGTCTCTTTTGTTGGAGAAAAAAAAAAAAAAAAGGCTCTTTGTGCCTAAATTGATAATTTTGGTGTAAGCCTACAACTTTTCTGTAATCTCGCCCTATCCCAGAATTTTCTCCCTACTCTGCTGTTTCAGGGAGAAAGGGAGTCAGGTACTGATATCTATTTCCTGCCGATATCTTCATTAAGTAAGAAATCTATCTCTTCTCCTCATCTGTAACAGATGCCGTAGCTTCCTATAGCTTCCTAAGGAGCTCCAAGGCCCATGTATGTCTGCTAGGAATGCCCCAGAAACTGAAGAAGCCATCCCTGTTACCAGACTGTAAAACAGAAAATCATCTGTGTTTCTCATTAAAGCTGCCAACGGAGAAGATGAAGAAACATAAGTGAACCGTCAGGTCATGACAGGATTGTCTTCATAAAAGAAAACCCTGTGTGACAACATGAGAATTTTTGTTGAGCTCAAGAGAGCCCTTCTGAAGTGATTGTCTCCACTTGGTTCACATGGCAAGTTAGTCTTGAACTGCATGAACTCAATTTCTTTAGGTAAAGCTAAGCCAGAAGAGTTGCTCTGTAAGCTAATATAATATTTATGGCTACTGATGGGAGTTCAGTCTATGGGATGAGACTAGAAGCCCTCCAAAATATGAAAAATGTATAGTACTGTTATCCTATTAGATTATTTATTATTTATTTATTTATTTTACTAGTAGAGGTGGTGGGGAATCTCCATCCTTGAAGATACTTAAATCAACTCTACACGTTACTTAGCAACCTGACCTATATGGACCTGCTTTGAGCAGGATGCTGGACTAGGTAACCTCCAGAGGCCACTTCAAATCCAAATTACCCTGTGATTCTTTACAGATGAAGTGCTGATGGTCTACTTGTCAATGTCGACATAGCCCTTGTAGTCTTCAAGCACTATGGGCTGGCAGAAGCTGTATACTTCGTCACAAGACCTGTATAAATTACAGGTAGACCAAAAATTTTAGATACAGCAAATTATCAATGTCAGAACTGAAAAAAGAGAGACATTTGAGAAGGCAAGACAGGAGAGTGTCAAAGAAATTGCAAGGGATAGCAATATGTTCCAGTAAACTTTTTATGAAATTAACATTCAAATTTTTCTGGTCTTATCTCAAAATGGAATGAATCAAAACTTTCAAAGTCTGTCTTTTCTCACCTTAAACCTTAGCAGATCAGTTTGTAAATACTGCTCATATCTGTCATGATTATGGATTCAAAATCTACAGATCTTGTTTAGTGAATCTTTAAGATATGTGTTTTAATCACAACAATATTCAACACGCATGAAGCTGTTAATTTATTTTGTTGTGCCTTCACTCAATGCAATATACTTGATGTCCTATGACTCCAAATTTATCTCACATACAGTATAAATATATTTATCTGATAATCAGCTAGTTTGTTATGAATTTGAAACATAGAGAAAAATACTTACGAGGAGCAGCTGAGGGAACTGGTGTTGTTCAGCCTGGAGAAAAGGAGGCTGAGGGGAAACCTTATCGCTCTCTACACTTACCTGAAAGGAGGTTGTAACCAGGTGGCTGTCATTCTCTTTTCCCAAGTAACAAGTGATAGGATGAGAGGGAATGGCCTCAAGTTGTGCCACAGGCTGGAAATTAGGAAAAATTTCTTCACCAAAAGTGTTGTCAAACATTGGAACAAGTTGTCCATGGAAGTGGTTGAGTCACTATCCCTGGAGGTGTTGAAAAGATGTGCAGATGTCGAGCTTAGGGACATGGTTTAGGGGTGGACTTGGCAGTGCCAGGTTAATGGTTGGACTCAATGATCTTAAGGAGCTTTTCCAACCTGAATGATTCTATGATACTATATTGCCGCTGCCTTGTTTGACCCACCCAGCAGCAAATATGACACAGCTGCTTGCTCACCCTCTCGCCTCCCAGGGACAGGGGAGAGAATTAAAGGGGTAAAGGAAAAAGAGGCTCATGGGTTGAGACAAGAACAATTTAGTAACTGAATTACAATAAAATTAAAAATAATTATTATAATATTAATAATAGTATGCAAATATACAAATGAG
>NW_010112598.1:32958-106587 GCF_000699245.1 Pterocles gutturalis | reverse complement strand
AGTCTCCTTACCTTTACCTCTGTGATTCTCTCCTCCAGCCCCCAGGGCAGGGGAGAGTGAGCAGGCAGCTGTGTGGTGTTTTGGTCACTGGCTGGGTTAAAACCATGACAGTCAGACAGAGCAGGCTGGTAGATTTTAAACATGAAAGGATTTTAAATGTTCCAAAACCTTTAAAAGGACTTCAGGAGATAAAAGAGGCATAGGAGATGGGTTTTGAAATCTGACAATATTGGAATCCCTTTGGTGGTCTGATGTAACTTTTTTTTTAACCTCTGTGTGATTAAAAGTAAAACATTTAATGTTTATTTTCATAACAGTCCAGTTATGGACAACAGCCAAAAGTGTAAGGAGGACAGGGGCCTGGAAACTGAGGAAATAGTAAGGGTGCTGAATGACTAGATACATGAACTTTTCTGTTCTAAGGAAGACTTTTCTCTGGGTGATGCCTCTGTCCTAGTGTAATTGGGAGCACAACATGAGCTTTTCCTGACCTTGTTAACGAAAATAAAATAATAATTTATACACTTAGCCTAGACTGGTTATAACAGATTTGGGGTTGTACCATAACAGATTTTTATGTCGGATAAGTTTGTATCATCCTGAAATTTCAAATAGTTTTTTAAGTTTAAGAGAGATTAGTTCTGTGGGTATCTTTTTTCCCTTTAAAGTTTTGGTTGAGAACACACGCGTCTATATTTTGAAACAGAGCAGATAGCTATCTGTTGTGTGCCTCCTACAAGAAACTTTGCAAGCGTTCCCTTGCCAAGCAATCCTTGCTGACATACTCTAACAGTATTTAGAACCTTATGAGTTGCCAGAGGGTGTGGTGAGGTTCCTGTATGAATATTACTGAGGCATTTTGCTCCACGCCTGCAGAAAGCAAAGGTGTGGTGAAATTTGACAGTACTGGCACAATTTGTCATACTTTACTATTAGTTCTACATGCTTTGGCTTAGACACAGTAATTAATAAAGGTCGTGTTTTCCTGAGAAATTAATCCCTGTTAAGTGCAACACCTCTGAGAAAGGCCTGATGTCTGTATCTGAAAAGAGATAGTTTATCTGTTAATGAATGTGCACACTACTTTCACATACGCAAGGCTGCAGTTTTCCTTTGAATGACTCAGGCAGTGAGCATTTTTAAAGTATCACAGGTAGCAGTTAACATCAAAAATATGAAGAGTGGCCTGAATTTCTCCATCATGATACACAGTACTGCATTATGAGTAATGACATATGTGTGGCTTGTGTGCATTTTAGCCGAAACTTGTCATTTTTACGAATATATCTCTCAAAGGGTGTAACTGTATGTCGGCTGCACAATTACTGAATCAGAAAACTGATGCCTGCTTTGTGTTAATGGGGGTTTCCCAGGCTGCAGTGCTGTAGTGCAAGATGTGCCATGTTGTGGGATGTGAATATCAAGTCAATGTATTTTCAAGACACATTTCTAAACAAGAGTGCATCGTAAACGGGAACCTTGTGCTGATGTTCAAGAGCAGGGTATAGAGGAAGGGCTCTCTTTTAGGAAAACCGTTTAAACTTTTGCTATTTTTTCATACAGCTCAACTGCAAGTACTCTTGCCTGGCAGAATGACCAGGGGTTTCACAAGGCAGTTGGTTTTTTTTCAGCAGGAGAATTTCCCAGATACTCACCTGTGGAAGTGTACTGGGTATTTCTGCTACTCACTGATCTGCTTGGCACCTGCTGACCCTTCATAGTTCCATGTTTTTTAGGCTATACTTGGGACTGATCTGAACTACCTGGTTAAATGCACATGCAAAGGCAGTAAGCCTTCGTCCTCGAAGAGGGTTACCCCAAAAAGAGGGCTTGGGATGGAATTTTCCCTTCAGATTGCCAGGGACCTTGGGTGAGCTGGAGTGTCATTAGCATCAGTTGAACATGTCTTACCAATGCCTTTGCCATTGTAAGATTCTTCCATCTTTCTGTCTCCTGTGTTCTCTGCCTGTTGCACAAAGGAGCTCAGTCTCTTGAGACCTGACATCCTTTTACCTGGTTCAAGTTGTCAATCTTTATGTAACAGGGACCAAGTAGAAATTAGTGGTGTGATACAAACCAAGTAAGACAAGATGATTTCATATTTCTTACTGCTCTCAGACAAAATGAGATGGAAAGTTTTGATTTTGTTCCTCAAGCTTTTGTGAGAGAGGCATCTACCTGCCCTTTATCCTGCAAAAGTATGAACTTGCAGTGTATTGCTCTGAGGACCTTCTTTTAAAATATCCCGATGATCATATGCCCTTCTTTGCCAAAGCATTTCCAGTGAAGCTGCCCTTTCCAGTTGTGATTCAGCTGTAGGTAGATCTTCATGGCTCCATTATCTTTTGGACTTGTATTTGTGGCTCTTTTAGTGCTTTCAAAGCCAAAAGCAGAACTCTGTAAAGTTTAGAACTAGTGTGATTGTCACTTTCAGCTGCTTTAGACTTTTCTTTCTTCTTGGTCTTATTTCCCTTGATTTTCTAGAGCTTTGGCTTTACCTTCCAAGGCTTTCTTAATACCCTTTGCTTCTGTGGTTGCTAATTCTTTGTCTGGGAACATAGACAGACCAAGCCATAGACCAAGACTAATTTGAATTCAGCGGTACAGAGGCAACATCAGGCCAAGGAAAGTTAACAGAGTATGTGTAAGGAGAGGCAGAGCACTTGCTCGCTGTTTTTTGTGAGTGGAGGAATGGGCCCTTGCCCCACCTCCTGCAGATGCAGCTGAGATGCAGCTTGGGCTCTGTAGTTGAGCAGCACACAACTTCATTGCATGGCTGATGATCCCTATAGGCAGTAGGAGTGCCAAAGCTCTCCTCCCACTTTCTTGCTTAGTCCCAAGCCTTTGTCTCCCTGACATTTCTCCTCTCAGAAACAGGGCTTGACCCCAGCCCTGCCCTCTTTCCTCAGTGCCCCAAGAAGTAGATAGAGATTGCTGAAGGGCAAGGAGGATAAAGGAGGACATGGTGGGGTGGGATGGTCATCGCCTTGGGGAAAGGGAGTTACTGGACAGCAGTGGACTGTGCCCAGGGGAAACGAGGCAGAATGAGAGAGAAAAGAGACAAGAGGAAAGACAAGAGGAAAGAACTGCTCAGTGAAGTTTAATGATTCCTCCTCTGCCCCTTTTGTTCACCCGTAGTTCCCATGTCGCTGCCTTCCTTACAGGAACTCATCTGACACCTCACTATTCTCCCGCTCCATACTCACTTCTAATTAGAGCCACAGCATTGGAATTTTACCTGTGTGACTAAGAACTCAGCCTTCCACTGTAAGGATTTCCTCACTTCCAGGAGCCTGTTCCTGTTGTCTGTAAGATGCCACTAGTAGAAGTTCATTGTTTGCCTGCATTGATTTTAGACTGTGGGTTGGTATTGCTAACATTCAGAAAAAGTAGGAAAGTGCTGTATGAGTTCAAAAAAGCTCAAAATTAGTTTGGAATCTTTTTTTCCCCAGGAGTAGCATGCAGTTGTGAGTGTTTGCTCATGTCACAGGACAGTTAGACTGTATGGTATTAGAGTCTTTATCTTGTGATGTTTAAGAGTATAACAGTGAAGAAAGGGACACTAGGTACAAATGATGGCACATTGATATCCACATATAGCAAAATGGATGCAAAATGTAAATTATGCTACTGGGACTAAAAACGTGTAGCATGGAGCTATGTATTATCTCACCTTTGCTCCTTGTATTTGCACAGCTCACTGATCCTTTGAATTAATTGTGTCTCTCTGCACATGTGAAATTACAAATATAATGTGGTGTGCTGACATCAAAAGCCTCTGATGACAGGTCCTAAAGCTGTGAGTCTGAGCCTTCTTCCGTACTTGTTCCATGCCGAGTGACAGAGGTCTGATATCTGTCACCCAGTCTGGGGCTACATCCAGGCCTGTCCTTTATGTGCCTGTTATTACAGGAGCTGCAGTGCCTCAGGTGTGGAAGCCTGTTGGAAGTTTTTAACTGTTAGACAAATATTTCAGTTTCTGAGATTTGAGGACTCCAGCATCTATTCCTCACTGGGTGTATGGTTTGCCAAGTCCCAAAACAGTTTCAAAGTTTGGAGTCTCTGAAAACATGGGGCTGAGAATGTTAAAGAAGGCTGAGGAAGTGACTGCTGAGGACAAGAATATGACTGCCTGTTGCAGCACTGGCAGAAGTCAGCAGAAAACAGGAGACCGCATTGAATCTACCTGTCTACATACAGGAGTACTTATTTGCATCTTCCGTTTGTGAAGAAGTGTGTTTTAATTGATAAGAACTGCAATTGCTTAGAAATAGTGCTGTTTTAGAACAAATCTGCTGAAAATTAAATGTCCTCATGATTTTAAGTGTCCTATTTCCATGACCAGGTCAACAGAAATTCCAGGAAAATAGTAAACACATTCTTAGATCTCTTGCAATAAATTTCCCCATTTGTTGTCTCCTGACCAGCAATTGACGAAGATGCAGGAAAGTGAAGGAAAATATTTGAACTATTTATACACCAGTGAAGGTGGTGTCATGTTATCTTCCTTCTTTAGCAAGATCATGTTTGCTACCAGCAAGTTATACCCCCTAGGTACTGCCAAAATATGTGTTATCTTGAGGAGGGTGGGGAGTAGCCAGAACAAGTAGAACAAACAAATACTTTGTGGTGGAACTGCAAAAACATGCCACCACAGACTACCCAGCACTGGTACCATGCTGTGCTTACTGGAGTCAGGAAAGAGCATAGCTTTCTTGCAGTAACTTCACCCCCTGCCCAGACACTTCTCTTTCACTCTTCTGCTACTTCTCTGTGACAGTTCCTCACAGGTCTGTTTCCTTTCTTGTTTCAGTGATATAGGGAACAATAATTCATTCCAGAGAGCAACTATAACTTGCCATGGACCTTGCTTCTTTTAGCATGATTATTCTCTTTAGTTAAAAAATAAAAGCCTATAATAAAAGCCTTTATAAATACACCATAAAGATAACTAGAAAGCTCCTTCTTCTTTCCCATTGCCATGCGTGTTCTGCGGCAGTGTTGTTGCCTCAGCGGCATGTAGATTCTGCATGTATTCAGCTGCCTTCGAAACTGCTTATCAACTGCATTTCAAAGAGACTGGATGAATCATGGTTTGTGCTGGGAAGTGTTATATCTGACTAGTTTGACTTGTATTCATGAGGGATTATGGGTCATGCTGGTCCCTTCCTGGCAGAAAATTGGTCTCAATATTGTATCTTAGCTCAGAGTTAGGACAGACTCTCATTCCTCATCTCTCTCTAAACAATGAACCAACTCCGATAAAAGAATCATAGAATATCTCAAGTTGGAAGGGACCTATAAGGATCATCAAGTCCAACTCCCTGCTCCACTCAGGACTATCTAAAGCTAAACAATATGACTAAGGGCATCATCCAGATACTTCTTGAACTCCGAGAGGCTTCATGCCATGACCACTTCCCTGGGGAACCTGTTCTGGTGACTGACCACCCTCTCTGTGAAGAACCTTTTCGTAACGTCCAGCCTGAACTTTCCCTGACGCAGTTTCATTCCCTTTCCCTGTGTGCTATTGCTGGTCAACAAAGAGAGGAGATCAGCTCCTCCCCCTCGACTGCTCCCCCTTAAGGCAGTTGTAGACTGCCATGAGGTCACCTCAGCCTTCTCTTCTCCAAACTGAACAAGCCAAGTGACCTCAGCTGCTCCTCATAAGATTTGCTCTTGAGGCCTTTCACCATCTTGATTGTCCTCCTCTGGACGCACTCTAATAGTCTAATGTCCATCTTATATTGAGGTGCCCAAAACTGCACACAGCACTCAAGGTGGGGTTGCGCCAGTGGAGTGTAGAGTGGAACAATCACTTCCCTCTCCCAGCTAGCCATGTTGTGCTTGGTGCACCCCAGGACATGATTGGCCATTTGGCCTGCCAGAGCACACCGTTGACTCATATTCAACTTGCCACCAACCCAAACCCCCAGCTCTCTTTTCTCAGGGCTGCTCTCTAGGTTCTCATCCTCAAATTTGTGTGTATCACCAGGATTACCCCATCACAGGTACGCTTGAAATACTCCAAATGAAATGCATTTGCTTAAACGTGTTTTTATTATGATTAAAGGAGCAAAAGAGTACATCCACAAGGCCCGTTACATATGGATACATGGAAAACAATTTGAATAGTAAAATGCCATATTTGGTCATGATGATTGAGCCAAAAAGGTTTAAGGAGAAATATGAATTATAAGATTTCTAGAATGCATCTTTAGAAAGTGAGAAAGAGCCTTACAGTATCAGGAGCACAAAGCAATTGCCTTCTCAGAGAAGGAAGAGTTGGTGACAGTCAGAATTTCATCTGGGAGCTTTTGAGTGACTAATTCCAGAGAAGTCACCACAAAGCTTGGCTATAGAGAAACCTGGCTTAATTGGAAGGCTGCATTTTTTTCCATAAAACTTCTGTGGATAAATGTGTTTGTGATTTTTCAGCGTGATGATTCGGCACTATTATTGTTAACTTGCACCAGGAATATCTCTGTTCATGCTCATGCTTTCTTTGGGTCTGATTTTCTTTCCCTTAACCCTTCATCTGTCAGAAAATAATTTTACTCTATACAGAAAGGCAAAGGGACCCTGTTTTCATGGCATGATTTCTCTGATGTAACTTGTGGTTTTTTTTTAAAGAAAGGCTTCTAGATTTAGGAAATATGGATGAAAGAGAAAGTATGCTTTTCTTTTTACCCTTGATACTGCAGTGCTTTGGGTCTTGCTGTGAGGGACAGAAACTCTTTCAGCTTTCTTGTCTTTAAGGGGAAAAGCATCTGCCAAAGAAGAGGATGCTGTTGGTTGGGTTGTGCTTGATCAAGAAGAGGAAAGGGTGGTCAACCCTAAACTCTTCCGAGACACTTGTAACCTCTGTCCCAGCTCCTGTTGAGCCCACCACCTGGCTGCCTGATTCATAGATTTCTACAAATGCTTCATGGACAGCTTCAGACATCTTCAGGCTCTCTGCTGAAGAGATGCCAGAGAGATTAGCTGATGAGCTGAACAGGTCGGTCACACCCAAAGCCATTAAGACAGATGTAAGGTTATATTTTTCCTCCATCCTCATGTGAGGGAGGTATACTTTCATTGTCCTCTCTTCCATCACATTAGAACTGGTCCACTCCATGAGTTTTTCAAAGGTGATTGAAGTCTCAAGCTGCAAGGAGAAAAGAGAATGAGATGTCTGGGATAACAGCACAACTTCCTTTGTGGCAAGGCAATACTAGTGTTTGGTAGTTTGTTTTTTTTTTTCTTTTAAACTAACTGCTCTTGGCATGTCTTTTTTTTCTAGGTATATACAGGAGAGAATGTATATGTAGAGAGGAAAGCTCTATCTAGGAGCTTTTGTATCTAGGAGAGAAGAGCAAACTATGACTCTTTCTGCTGTGTCCTGCTTTCTATTTCTTTAATAGGCTCACTGGTAATTATTTTTTTTAGTGAGATGGCTACTAAGCAAATTGCACCTAAAGCTCTTCCCTGTTTATCTTTTTCACTTGGCAAATATATTCCAAAAACCATTCTGTGCTTTTGAGTTGTAAGCTCTATCTACTTTTAAGACCTCTAAGCAACCAGGTGTTAATGGTAACCAATTACTAATACCTGAACTATCAGTTGTTACTATACTAGGAACTAATATTTTTAGTAGAATTTGGCTTTTTGAAAATTAAAAGCTAAGTTGTAAAGTATCCTTCCATTTTAGTTACACTGTACCAGTCCAAGCTCACTCAGTTCAAAGTTATAATTGACAATTAAGAAAGACACATTGCCATGTGCATTTTATTTTCTGAAATTCCTTTAACCATTCCAGTACCCCTTATATCCAATTTTTAGATAGTTTAATTTTTGAAGATATGAAGCATGTTGAGCACTGCCAAACCAAACAATAATTACAACCAGTAAAGCTAATGTGAACTTCCCAGGAAGTTCCTCAGTGAGCAGGAGTAGAGATATAAGACCTTTGGAGTTCAAGCTGCTGGAATAATAGTTGCTTAGCTGAGAAGAATCTGTTTTGCAGTAACAAATATTTAACCCACTAAAGCGGTTCGTTAAGCAATCCATGCTCAGCACAAACCGTTGCAGGACCAACTGATACAGCTGCATGCTTCTATGCAACAATCCCATGTTACCAGTGTTCAGATCTGTGCTGGTGATGTGTTTTAGGGTAACTTTACTGTGAAGGGCTTTGCAGCACCTAAATTTCACTGTGCTTATGGTTTTCTGAAACCCAACTGCTAGGGCCATACCTGCTCCAGTCCAGTGACATCATCAGGCAACAGCACCAACATGCTCAGCTCCCCGCTGGCATATGGAAGCTCCAGGATCTTAATTTTGTCAGAAGCCATCACTGCCACTTTAAATGAACCGACCTGATACATCATCTGCACGGGTTTGCTTTCTTGCTGCAAAACCAAATAAGATAATGCAGTTTTCACAAAGATTATTCTTAGAGTGTAGAAATGTCTACTTATGGTTAAAACTACTGATTGCTCTTGTCCAGGAAGACTATATAACAATGTTTCTACTCTTTCCATAAATTCTAGAAGATGACACCTTTAAGGTGATATATGCCCATGTACCTCAGTCATTCTGAAAGGCACTGTCTGGGTGTCTTCATCCTTAAATGCTTTCTCCCACAGTCCTTTGAAGTAAATGGCATTGACAAGGACCATTTCAGTTTGGGGATTCACAGAGCCCGGTTGAAGGATATTTTTGATCATTCCTTTAAGAACGAATAGGAAAAGAGAACACATGTATAACACGTCTATCTTACTTGGCAATCACAACGTTAAATAACAGGTATAGAATTTGTGGAGAGGAGGATGTAGGGCAAGGACATTGTTTTGTTTTTTCATCTATAATCTTGTACTTCTGAGGTTGATTTGCTTACTCCTGTTGGCAATAGCTGTTGTTTCACTCTGTAAAGAATTATAAGGAGAGTTATAAGACCCAGAGATTATCTTGTTACAAAATGGGTAAATCTGTATATTTTCTGACAATGGGAAGAACCATTAGAACCTTTTATCCCAGGGTGTTCTCCAGCCCCAACAGTAAACATAAATACTTCTAGCTTCAAACCAAGGTTGAATGGAGATGTCTATATAAAAAAGGTAACAGGAAAGGAAACCAGAATTTTACTCTGCCTTCTTCTTATACTTTGTTCTTGTTTATTCTGCAGTCCTCATGCAAATCGCAAGCTCCTCCCTTAGTCCTTTCCCACCAGTAGCTTAATCATGGCCTGGCCTTCTCCTTCAAAGTATGACACCACACCAGCAATTGTGTGATTGTGAATATTTTAATTTCAGTTAAAATTCAGCATCTTTTCTCTATGCATTTCATATGCCTCCCTACCATTCCTTAACTCTGTGGTTTTCCATTGCCCTTTACCTGTTAAGATTTTTCAAGTGCTTTATGACTGCATGCCCTACTTAACAGGCACACAACAACTCTGGGACGCTTGAGGGCAAAGCTGATCAAAGGATATCCAGGTTCTCCCTTGGCACTGTGTAGAAAGCATATTCTACTGCTGTCCTTTTCATCAGGACTGGACATATTACATAACTGCAAAGCCCATACAGATAGAGAGAATCCTCTAAAAGGGATGTGTCTCAGGAAAATAAATTGTTAAAAGGTAGTTCCATATCTGTTTTTTCTCTCCTGACTTAAGCATTCTCATATGGTGTTCAAACATGGTAGCAGGAGGGAAAGCACCAGTGCCAATACTTGACTTGCTCTTACCATTTGTCTGGCTTTCAACCCAAGAATTGATGAGCTCTCTGGCTTGATCTGCAGCCGTTTGAAAGCTGATAGTTTCCAAGCCTCCTTTATACAGTTCCTTCACACATTGTAAGTATTCCTGCAAAGAAAGAGTATACAGTTTTCAGATCAGAATGTCAAAGCATTTTGCAAATGTGAAATGCAAGATTGAAATTGACAGATGTGAATAATCTGCTTATTAAGGATAATCAGTAAGCCATGATTCTGGTACATAAGCATCTTAAGATTTGACATTCATTGTTTCAAGCAAGAGAATATGCTTACATTTTTTAAAACATTTTCCAGAATTGAGTTTGATCCAAAAATGGCATTCATTTCAGCTGAAGTATGGGTTTTTTTATTTTACCCACTTTTAAACTTTTTATTTTGCAATGGTATTTTCCTTTAATTTCAAATTAAATGTTCCTTTCAGTGTCAAAACTTGGAATGTTTTTGAGAACCTGAAGTTATTTTTCAGGTTTGTTTTACAAGTTGGAAAAACAGTTGGAGTTAACTCTTTCCAACGAAAGTTCCCTTTATTAATTATACCTTGACATAATTGGATCGTGATTGTGCTTTGCACAAAGATCTTTTTGGCTAGGCACGTTTTTTCTCAAGGCTGTAGAGGGTTGGGGCTGTGATAGACAGAAGTCATGAATCCTGTCTTCCATATGGAAGAAAATTTCTTTAGCAGAACCTAGACTTCTGACAGTGCTTTTGCATTACAGAATGGTGCAGCTTTGACATGGAAATACACTCAGATCAGATCTCAGAGCAACTCACCGGTAAGATTGGGTATCTCTCTTCAGCATAAAGTCTACTGGCAAAGCTGAGTGAATAATTGTCACTTAGTCTGGTGATTTGGGTGAACATGTCTTTAAGTGAAGGGTGGATGTTTGCAGATGTGCCGCACTGAATCGTTGACATGCATACAAATAAAAAGATAGATTTTGTTATTCTAGTTTCAGTACTTAGTAGGTTTTTCATACTGTATGAGAAGAGTAATTTTCTCATGCCTTTCTCAGGGGGACTCTTAAAAAAAACATTTATAGGACATTAGTAATGTTGCTCCAGCAGATCAGGCAGGCTTTCCTCCATTCCAAACCAGTCCCATTTGACCAGTAACATCCAGCTACCTTGCCTAAGCATACAAATATCTGTAATTTTCCCTATTAGCCCAATGTTTTGGTGCTGGGTTCCATCTTCTGCTTGTTCTGAATCCTGTTACCTCCCTTCTCTCTCAATTCTTATGAACAAAGTGTTCCCCCAACTGCTGGATGCAGAGCGCTAGCTACTCATCAGAGAGGAGTTGGAACTGCTAGGAGACTGCTTTATCTGCTAGGTTTTGCTCCCAGGGGAAAGGTACATAAAAAAGGAGATTAAATTATTCATTTACCTGAAATTCAATAGTCTCTCCAGATCCTGTGATTTTATCAAAGTGAACAACCTGTAATTGAAAATAATAGTAGTTGAAATAACAGGTATGACAAAAAAGGTTATGCAACTGAGATTAACACATGATGTTTGAAGTAAACCTGTTGGCTAACTGAGAAGTTGGATGACTTGAAAGGTGCAATCCATCGGTACCATCTATGTGGCTGTGCATACTGTTGTCTGCTTAGATGATGTCTTTTTTCTATTGAACATCTAGAAATCAGCTCCAGTGTGTGCTGTTAATAATATTAACTTTCTTCCAAGTAACAAGCCAGCCACTCTATGAGGGAAGCAAGAGCTGTAGGAAACATGTGAAACATTTTGCAGACTGGAGACATGTTTTGGCTATTTCCCTGGAGATTTTATGTACTTCCTTATTCTAAACAAAGGACCACTGGAATGTGGTGTTCTCTTTGAAAATCTAATGATAAAATTAAAATTTAAATCCAGTTTCAAGATTTATGGCTGATGCATTTGCTTAACACTAATAGAAGTTTGAAGTGGCCACAGCTTTTGATAACTCTGGATTCAGATTTTTTAACCTCTGAGCTATGCAAGGGACATTATCATATAATTAAGTACTATGGCTCTGTTGAGCAGCAGGAAGGTTTAAATCCTTAACTGTAGCCTCACCTTATCTATCTGAGCCCTGGTGTTTTCTCTTGCACCTAGGTAGACCATGGAGAGAGCTGAAATGATGCTCAGAGGAGAGTAGAAGATGTTCTCGTTGACATGCTGGACTTTCAGTTCCTTGAATACATCAAGACAAAATTCCGCGCTTGCTGCACTGATGGAGCCCATTGTGAAACCGGTATTGTCTAGAGCAAATAGCAGAAGTACAATGACAGTGTAATAATGAAATGTCATACAAACACAGCACAAGGTACTTTAAGAGTAACTTTTAGGCAATTAAATATAAACAAGTAAATTTGAAGTCCTTATGTGGTAACATGCCTATTGCTATGCCCACCTCTCATGAAACTCTGTATTCCTAAATCTATTTCTTTTGCATTTGTATTCGGTTGCCTTTTTGGCAGTAAAGTTCCTCAGAGGTCTTAAATCTGTATGTGATTTCTGTTTACAGTTTCAAAGCAGTACAGTAAACCCATGCTTATTTTCATTCCGTGAAGGCTTGGATTCCTTGGTACTTTGTAGTACCTTTGATGAAAACAAGAAAACACAATCTCTTTTACATACTTGCAAAGCCAGAAATTTAAAGTACAAATTTCAGTAGACCTGCTCTAGGTTTGAACAGGTATAAGGAAAAGCAGGGGCTGGCTGACTATTTTTATTTTCTAAAAATAAATAAGTCCAGTAAAATATCTACTTGTGCACAGCACTTAATGCCAGTAGATCTTCAAAGGCTTGTATTTTTACCTTTGTTTTAGTAATGGAAGCATGGATAGGCAATATAATTTGTCTAAGGTCACCTACTCTAGGAGACCAATGCACAAAATTAATATTACACTGTGTTGCGCTTTCAGATACAGCTTGCTTTGCTTAAATATGTCTGTATATATATATATACTATATATACACTATAACATCTCTGAGAAATTAAATTTTGTTAGTGACATTCAGATAGAACAGAAATGCAGACGTGATAAAATAGCAATGTCTACCATAATACAGCACTGTTAACTGAATGTTTGTTTGTGGCATAGACCAGTAAAAGCTGTATATTTGTTTCTATCTGAGGCTGCTATGAAGTGCTGGGCAGTAGAAGTCCTGTGCAGCCACTGTGCTTCCATAAAGCACAACTTTTGAGGTCAGCATGAATCTAATTTCCTTCCTGCGATTTATAGAGACTGTGAAAGTTTGCTGTCTTTCAAAATGTTGCCCCTTATGTAGATGCTTAATTCTGGAGTCTCAAGTTTGTCTTTGGAGTATTAAACCCCACCAAGGATTTTAGTGACCATGCACATGAGTATGCGCATAGGGCCGCACACACGTTTCTCTCACTTTCATTTCTGTTTACAAGTTCACCTTTATAGATTATTGTAAAATATAAGTCTGTACACTCACACACATTCTTATCTTGTATAGTGTTCAGCTGATATATTTTCCAGGGATTGGAAAGAGAAATTTGTTTGTTAGAGACATTTCACACTAAAATAAACGTAGCAAATTCACTGAATGCTACAGTGTTGCTCTCAGTGCACTCCGTTGAACCACAGGTCAACAAAGCAAACTTGTAGTCTTTTGCTGCCAAAATCAAACTTAAAAGATACTGAATGAGAGGATAAGCTGCTCTGAAAAGGACATTTTAAGCACAAAGAATAAACTTTTAAAAGGCTCCTGTAAACAAATACTCCAGTTTTACACATAATAAAATAGCGTAGAATACATAAACACAGGTAAAAAGTTTTTGTAGAGAATATAATGTAAATATTCTGTTCTTAAAGGTACAAAACATAACACAATAATTGCTCTCTTTTTTTATTGTTAAGTTTAGGCATAAGCAAGAAATCATGTAGTTAGAAGGTAAATTTTCCTAGAGAAATGCGCTTACCTTTTGAGCTTCAGCACCAAAGACAATACAGCTTTTCCAGCTGTATATGGACAGACTAGCTGAGCCCCTGGGAATTTATACAGTCTGAATTGAGACCCACCCGCTGCTGCCCTTCAGAAGCTTGACCTTTGACGCCATAAAAATAATTTAATGGGATTAGGTCAGATTTTAGTTTCAATGGATCAATTTTTGATTGAAGGGAGAGCAAATATTAGTTTTTTCTTGTGTATAACAAAGTGTTTTCCACCAGTACATCAGGACTGTTGAACTGGAGGAAAGACCGGGAAATAATGCTTATGTTCCTTTAAGCCTCATTTGTGACTAGAGACTGGGATGTTAATAAAAACAAAAAATGTGAAAACCATAGTGATGGAAAATATATTTAGCAGTTATTAATCAATCTGTTGATTATTAGTCAATTTGTTATTATGGTTGTAGTAACAGACCAGCACTCTCTTTCAATTGATCCTTTTTGAATGTACAAAATGCAGTTGATAAGTGAGGATGGGTCTTGGCTTATTCGGCTAACAAAACTGGGGAATAAAGAAAGGTACATGTGAGAAAACCAGTTGAGAAGAAAGTCAAAAGCAGGCACATTTTCTTTGAAATGTTGGGATATTTAAAAAAAGATCTTTTGATGGATGTGAAGGTTTTATAGCAAACTATTTTATTCCCAGGAACTAATGGTAAAACATAGCCCCAGAGAAAGTAAAAAGTAGTCAATTCCAAATGTGTTTGTGGTATGCACTTGCAATGTGTCTCTCACATCTTCCATGGATAACTTAATGGCCTGTCAGATGACAGAGGAACTGTGAAATCCAGCTGAAGGAGTGTTCATGGTCTGTGGGACAATCATAATATACAATAGCAAATATATTTCAGTTATAAAAACATTTCAGTTATAAAAGCTATTGTTCTGTATTGAAATAATACAGTAGACAAACAGTAAAGAAACTATTCTGACCTCTGTAAAGCACTATGTGATTTTAAAAAAGGGGACGGGGGAAAATCCAAAGTCAGTACTGCATAATTCTTTAAAATGTATATGGAAATGACTGTGATGTCTGTTAAGGAGAAGAAGAAGGCTTCTGTACAACTGTCAGAAGTTTAGACAGTGCAGTTTTCTTTGCCCCAGCCTGCTTTCTTTTGTGAAAATAATTGTGTTGTAGAAATCTACATTCTCCTTGCCGAGTTGTTGTTGCCAGGGCAGTCAGAGGACTTGAGCAAGACAAGATTGAAGTCAAAGTGTTATTTTTTGTTAGATCTCTACTCCACAGGTGTCAGCCAAGTGTTTTGATTTAGTTTGTTTTGTTTTGTTTTCCTCACAGATAGTCTGACAGATACATATATATACACTTAAGAACAGAATAATTTTTCTCACTTTTTTTGCTACTGTTTGAGTCCCTAAGAAGCCTAAAAAGTTTGTCTGCTCTTTCTGATGATAGAAGTGCTTCTCAGAAAACATTATGCCTACCTATAAAATATGCATTAATGTGCTGATGGAGAAAGGGAATGTGTCTCCCAGGTGCATTGTTAATAAAAGATCTCCACCATCTGGTCAATCAAACACCTGTAATGAGTTGTGTACAGATATCCTACCTATCTCTTCTTATCTGTTAATATACAGATCAATGTGGTCTGGGTGATCTTGCCACACTGAAACATCTTGGTGAAATAACAAGGAAAGAAGGACAGTTTTGCCTCTCACTGTGGCAAGAAACTGTTTACCAGCCATCCAGGTGCTGGAGAAGACATCCAGCTCCAAAAGGATGCCACCAGATACTTTAAAGCATGGGTATAGTGGTACCATAGCTGAGAAGAGTGGCCAAAGAGTTCCTTGAGAGGGATTCAGTAAGGAGGCAGTTTTAGTAGGAAAATTTCCATCTTTCTGCAAGCCTACTCTGTGAGCATGTCGCATGGATACAGCCGCAGGACTGGTCAGCTAAGCTCCTAGCTCATCCTCCACTGCGTTCACAGGGAAAGCAGCTGTAGGGGTTAGCAAGTCTTGTGAAACTAGGAGGACATGGTGGTTTCTTAATGAAAACTCTCTAGGAGAAGCTTTATCCTTGACTGAGTTGTCAGATGGAGGATCCTGAATACCTTCTGTCTTATGAGAGTCTCTGATAAGGGGCAGAGACTCACTTAAGTCTCATGGGGCAAATTATCCACTATGGCCAAAACTGTCAGGTATTTTGTCTGAGCCGACACCAGCTCAGGTCAGTAAGGGCAAGGTGTTTCCAAATAACCCCGGCATATAGAATTGTGCTTCTTTTAATGAGTTACATTTTTATGAATATTTAGTGTGTTGCCTCTTTTGGATGTTATGAATAAAAGCTTTTATTAACACTTTACCATAAGAAGAGGGCTTTAAACTAAAGTTGCCGAGGGAGGAGAACCTCAGTCCATCCCACTCCGGCAAGTTTAATGCCAGTGCCAGCAACAGATGCCCAGAGCCTGGAGAAGGATCACAGGTCAGCAGGAGAGCTACTGAAGAGCAGCACAAAGGAATTGCAGCCAGTAAGTCAGCTTCATCAGGAACCCAACTTCAGTGCCTCTCTGCAAACACACGTAGTATGGGGAATGAACAAGAGGAGTTAGAGACGTGCACGCCTGCAGCGCTATGATCTTATTGGCATCACGGAGACGTGGTGGGATGGGTCCTATGACTGGACTGTTGGAATGCAAGGATACAGGTTCTTCAGGAAGGACAGGCAGGTGAGATGAGGAGTGAGTGTCGCCCTCTATGTCATTTACCAGCTCAAGTGCATGGAGCTCCACCTGGGGTTAGATGAGGAGCCGACTGAGAGCTTGTGGGTCAGGATTAAAGGAAGGGCAGGGACAGGGGACATTATAGTGGGTGTCTGCTACAGACCACCACAACAGAGCAGGAAGAGTGAGCGGATGAGAATCTCTATAGGCAGATAGGCACAGCCTCGCATTCACAAGCCCTGGTCCTCATGGGGGACTTCAGCCACCCCAAAATCTGTTGGAGAGACAACAGGGCATAAGAAATCCAGGAGGTTTCTGGAGTGTGTTGGTGATAACTTCCTCCTCCAAGTGATAGAGGAGCCAATGAGGAGAGGTGCTATGATGGACCTTGTTCTCACCAACAAGGAAGGGCTTGTGGGCAATATGAAGCTCAAGGGCAGCCTTGTCTGCAGTGACCATGAAATGGTGGAATTCACGATCCTTAGGCTGGCAAAGAGGGTGCGCGGCAAACTCTCTACCCGGGACTTCAGGAGAGCAGCCTTTGGCCTCTGCAGGGATCTGCTTGGTAGAGCACCATACCTGGTGAATTTGACTTCTGTGTAATGTCCTTGTTCCAGACCTGCACAACAGGTTTGCATGTGTTTTGACCTGCAGAGCTTTTGCTTGAGTTATACAAAAGCCATGTTTTCTCTTCAGGAATAGGTTGGTGGTTTAAAACTCACCCAAAATAAGCAAAGACATGGAGGAAGAAGCTTTGATAATGGATGAGAAAGATATGCTCTCTTTCCTAGAGGCCTGTTTTGGTTTTCTGTGCTCAAACTGATAGCTAATGCAAGGCCAGTTGCAAGCAACAGAATCTACTCATGAGCAAATGAAGATCTTGGTCAGCATAGCCTCAACACACAAAATTTCTTATATGGTCTTTTTAATATGGGGTCTAGAGAGAGTAAGCAAACCTTCCTGCAGTTGGAAGGCTACCTGGGACAACTGGCAATGGATTGCCCTGTCCAGCACAACTGTGCAAAGCAGTACAAACAGTTCCGTCACACACCCTGGTTTGACAATGCTTGTCCCAAGAAAGAGGTCAGCTAAGGCTGTACTGGCCTTTGCCAGGCATTTCATTGTGGAGCTGCCCCTTAAACCAACAGACTCTTGAGTACCTAAGCCTTGGACACCTGAGAGTATAAAAGGCACTTTTTATCCAAAAGGATAGGAAGTCCAGGTCAGCTCACAGGCCAAAGCCTCTCATCCAATCAGAAAAACCTGCGTAGAACTCAAGAATTTGTTGTCCTCCTTGTTCCTACTTTTTTGCCAGTAGGAAGGAACACATTAATTGTTTTGTGTTTGTCTTTGTTCCACATTGTGAATCTGGAAGGTGCCTTTCCATGAGGAACAGGAGAAACCATTCACAGAAAGAGAAATAATTTTACCCAGACAGATTGCAGATGTCTGTCTAACTGGTTGTCATTGCAGACCTTGCTGCTGTAGCTATTGATTATGGTTTCTCTCTCAGTTGTTCTGTGGGACTGTTTTTTTTCCCCAGGCCAAAGAAAATGAGGTGTCTGGTCAAACTCCTTCAGACAGGAGCTTGTAGCCCACCTGGAATCTTTCTTCAGCCATGCTGTGCCATACTGAAGAGATTGACGTTGCCTGCAGTGCTGCCTCAAGTGTTCACAGATTGTGACGGGGGCATTTGTCATTGCTCTTGATTGTCATTGAGATATCCCATAACAGGTCTTACATTAATTTTAACCTGACAGCCTTTGTTGTACAGCTGACAACTTCTTAATCCTCCCCCATGAGTGTTTGATCTGACATAGGTTGATGTGGCCTTCATGGCATAACTTTCAATGATTACATCCCACAGGCCAGCAACAGGTTGGATGGGAATATCTGACCCAGAACCTGAAGGTCTTCCTCACTGTGATTGAATGGGCTTTAGCCTCACCTACATGCAAAGCTTTTCACTTGTTCCCATGCATGCCAGGTATCTTACTGCTGAAGCAACGTACAGGCTATCTCTGATGATGGAGGTGCCTTCATTCTGAGCAAGCTCAAGTACAAAAAGAAAGTGCACAAGAGGTGGGAGCAAGGATAGTTTACCTGGCAGGAGTATAGAAGCTTTTCCCATGCATACAGTAATGGAATTCGAAAAACAAGAATTCTGCTGGAGGGAAAACTCACAAGGGATGTGAAGGGCAGTAAAAAATGCTTCTTTAGTTAGAACAGCAAAAAGGAGACTGAGGAGAGGTCAGGATGATTGGGGAAGGTTCCTGATGATTTGAAAAAGTGACTAATTTTCAGAAAGGTAAAGGAAGAGAATTCAGGAGACTACAGGTCTCTGCAGTCACTGAAAAAGTGTGCACTGCTGCAAGGCACCTAGGGCTAGTGTTTGTTATTATCTGCATTAAGAAAGGCACTCAAACTCTTTAAGATATTTCTTAAAATAACATTTATTGCAGCTAATATTAAAAGGAAAAAGAGGATAGTATAGATAATCTTACATTCCCTCGGATGCAGGGAACCCAAGTTGTGCAGCATTGGACAGACCACCAAACAGGGCATGGCATACAGTGCAGGTCGCATCCATGGAGACAGATGTTCCCTGTTACTTTGGTCTTTACTGCTCTTACAGGGTTTTCTAAAGAAGAAAACAATTCAGTTCATTTCTGCTGTGAAGCAGAAGGATGTTCGCAGGAAAACATGCTGCTCCACCTTATGATAAATACAAGGACACAGATTATGCAATCACCCATGCCAAGTGGGAGCTACCTACAGGTTCCTTCCTCCTCATTGGCACGCAAAGGGCCCAGCTGGGTGGAAGAGTGTTCACTCAGGAGCCTGAGTCTGAGTAACGGGTGAGTGCTGTGAGGAGATTGGGAAGATTTGTAAGGACAATGCCCTGCGTGACCAGAGACTGGGCTTCTCGGTGCTTGGCAGAGGGGTTGAGGAGGCCTGAGCTCACTGTCAGGGAGCAGCGAGGGCCAGCTTCCCCCCAGGGAAGGACAAACCAGGAGGCAACGGGGGGTCCCACAGCCAGTGGGGCAGGAGCCTCACCAGCCAGGGCTCAGTCCCCCAGGACCTGAGCAGAACAGGCCCAGAGATCATGGACAGCTCCAACCAAGAGTCCAGATCATAAGGCAGTGTCAAGGCTATGAGGCAGGTCCAAAGACAAACCATGAAGTCAATTCACACGTCAGACTAGGCTCAGGTCCAGTGATCACAAGGCAGGGCCAAGGTCACACTAGCAGTCCTTGGCCAGCCATGGGCACAGCTGTGTTTGAACTGGAGACTGATGTAGCACAGAGAGAGACTGAAGTCCAAGGCATACATTAAATAGAGCTCCTGGGCCCATAGGTGTGGGTAGAGGGTCCAAGTGTGGCTGCTCAGGACTGTTAAAGGCTTATTATTGCACTCAGAGCCCTGTCACCAACTTACGAGCAAAAGAGATGGGCCAGGAGACAAGGCTACAAGGCTTGGGTCTGAGGTCCATCAGGAGACAGGCCTGGAGACAGGCACCTGCAGTGTGCTTCAGGCAGGGACTGAAAGGCCAAGGCTGAGCTGAAATGGGTGTCTGTTGTGGGCAACAATCTTGATTTGGGGAGTTTCACATAATTTCTTGATGATTAAAATGAAAGTTTTGTTGATGATTCAGGTATTCAAAAAAACAATGTAACAAACTATGAAACAGACACTTTGACCTTTCCTCCCAGTTCCCCACACTCAACTTCAGTTCAAAAGCTCTGCTTCTCCACTTCCTAGTTTCAGCTGTCTTGTTACACTCAGTATTTCCCACTCCCTTTGGTGAAGCCACAGGCAGTGCGAAAAGTTGGGGCTGGTGTATAACTGTTTCTATGTGCCGGTTGTTGCTGCTTGCTTTTTTCCTATGCTCTAATCTGCTCCATGGCCTGCAGTTCCACAGGGATGTTCTCGCTCCAGTGACAGTCACCTCTGGGCTGCAGTCCCTCTGAAGTGTCACTCTCCTGGGATGGGTTGCCTGTGGCTGCTGTCCCTCACAGGTGCCTCCTCTGGCCTGGAGCACCATCTCCTAGGGTGTGCCTTCAGCCGTGCTCTCATTAACATCTCCTTCCACATGTCTCCTCTGTGTTGTTTCTCCAGACACATCTCTCGCATTTCTTCTGCTATCCTTTCTTAATTATGCTTGAGCAGAGGTGCCATATGCTCCTCTGACTGTCTGAACATTTGGCATATAATGAGTTCTTTTCATCCATTACAGGGCCAGCTGCAACTGGCTGTGACTAGCCAAGGACAGTTCATGTCCTCCTCTCACAAAGACCACCCCTAATACTGAAATGGTGCCAGTGCCCAATACAGGCTCCTGGGCCCATGCACAGAGGGTGAGGCGAAAGCTCGTGCTGAGGCTGGTCATGCTGTCAGGGTCCTAACGTTGGCTTTTTTCAGTCCTGGGACTTCCATAGCTGGTAGTATTTTTAAATTCTTGCTGGACTTCAGAGCTCAGAAGCAGCAGTGGGTGTTTGCTCCCCTCATGGCTGCTTGTCCCTTTGCAATGGCCTCCATCCTGCTTTTTGCAGAATTGCTTCCCATGGGGCTGCAGCAGCCACATTCACCATGGCAGTGCCTTTACAGTGGGTCCTCCTGGCCCACACCAGCACTGCACAGGCACAGTTCTAGGCCCAGCCATTGATACGAGGGAATAAATTTAGATCCACTTTGCTAAATCTGCATTTTTACCTTTAATTTTAGCCTCCACAGAGGAAGTTTTCTCCTTCATAAATCAAATAGCTCTATCCCTTCTGCAGTATTTGACAGTGATATTAATTTTTCATTCAGGACACAAACGTCTTAAAATGCCTCTGGACTTTTACCAAATAATATTTCTGTCTTTTTCTTACAAAAATAGTGGATTCCAAGCACAGTGCCACTGGTCTACATTTGCAGTATGTCAGTCAGAATAATCTGCTTGCACAAAAGTTCAAATAAGAACAAAATTCTAACGTACATTAAGCTCCCAAACCTAGTTTTCAACAGACGTCTGTCTTTCAGAAGACTGGTAGACATATCTCCGTGTCCCTAGTGACACCTAATGGCTCAGTGTGAAACGAGTCAAATAGTTCTGTTTCACAGTGAGGACTTTAGGTGGACTCTGTGCCTTGAAAACCTCTTTTGTATGTAGTTTTAGGAAGCCACTTACCATTTCAGCCTTGATTTTCTCTGTTTCTTTGCTTTAAAATAATCATCAATCCAAAGAACGATTAAACAAGAGAATAGCTATTTTTTCTTCATGTTATGTAATAAATACTTCCATAGTAAATGATGATAGTTTTATTGTCATTGTACCTAGAAAGTGCAGAGTGATAGACATCCTTATTTCAGCTTAATAACAGTTTTATAATTGTTTAATAACCTTACATACTCTGCAACTTAGGACAGTAATTTTACAAATCCTGCCTTTTTCTCTTTTTTTTTTTTTTTTTTTCCCCCAGTTGTAGCAAAACTGTTGAGTGTTTTTGGCTATAAGGGAAGCAGAACTTTTTTTTTTTTTTTTTTTTCCCAGTTGTAGCAAAACTGTTGACTGTTTTTGGCTATAAGGGAAGCAGAAAATAATGTACACAGTAAGCCTTGAAATGTCATATCTCTTGAAATACTTTTTGCTTGAATATTTGTGTGAACCATAGCTAATCCTGTATGACCGTCTTGGGAAGGCTAGTATTTGCGGTTCTCCCATAGACTTCATAGCAGCTATGTAAATGTGTTTCCCTGCTGCCAGCGTCATAATTTCAAGTTGTATTTAATGCTAACTTTGCAAATGGTTGAGGAAGCTCCATATACCACCAGCTGTCTTCTTTTTTAAACGCTTCTTGAGTACTGACACTGTAATTTGCAGTTCTGCATGTGTATCCCAGCAGAAGGGAGATTGCTTAACTCAGTAATTAACGTTAATAATCTTTTAAATTGGATAAATGGTAACCTAAAGAACCTTCCCTCTAAGGAAGGGAAAGGTTTCCTGTTTCCTGTGAAATAGGAAATAACATTTCTAGAGGATTATCACATCAAGAGGTCATAAGAAAGATTTCTTTATATGATTCTTGTGGGTATTAGAGAGCTGAGGCAGTCCACCTTTTAAGACAAACACTCTTGAAGATATATCTCTTAGGCATCACCTTGATATATTTACTGGTGACACTTAGGGGAAATTCTTTTAAAATATTTGGAAATAAAATGACAAATTCAAATAATTTAGTTATTTAATAACTAAAAAATTCAGTCATTTAATGCTATATGGAGATAAGCTCAAGGTAATAATAGGAGCTGTAGGGTTTACCTTGCTTAAGCTCAAAATTTTAAAAAATGTTCTTAAGTTGCACAGTTACTTCATGTATGGGTATGTTCTGGTTTTGAAAATAGGATCTAAACCCTAGTCTAAACCACTTCTTGTCGATAATCACTACCTATGGTAACATGTTTCAGGCTGTGTGGTACAGTAAGAGAACAGATAATGACATGTTTAGTTTGCAGTGCTTTTATTAGAATAAATAGAAGGACCACCAATTAACATTCAGAAAATCAATTATATGTCACTGAAATGAAGATGGGAAATTATATCAGTCAGGAAGACGTATTTGGAGATTATGATTTATGAAGAAATGGTAGACTTCTTGTATGTTCCCTTAGAACAAGAGACACAGCCTTATAGTACGTGCAGCACAAAGAAGAATGTCTTGCTGAAGTTGTCCAGGCATCAATTCAAGGATGGTGGCCCAGCATATGCAACAGAACTATTCAGATTATTTTGAAAGCTGTATTTATTTCACAGAACTCCTACAGAGAAACCAGATTCTCAATAGCAGTGGCAGGATTTCTCACAAAAATCAAAACACTCGCCCTGTCTCTCAAGATACTCCATGACAATGGGAAATATTCCTAAACTACATCCTGAAATTCTCATTCAATCCTGGATGTAAGTCCTGAATACAGATTGTGTGAGCGGAAATACCTGCACCTAAAGATCTGAAAAGTCACAAACTTCTTCAGTAGTATCTCCCTAGATACTGAAGGCTTTCCACTTGGTGAAAATATTGAAGATATGAGGTTATACTACAATACTACAGTAAGGGGCTTTGTTTCTGAGAGGAGCATTATTTCCAGGTCTTTCTTTCTTTAAGGGGAACAATATTTACCAAAGAAGAGGATGATGTTGGTTGGGTTGTGTTTGATCAAGAAAAGGAAAGGGTGGTCAGCCTTAAACTCTTCAAACTCAGAGGAATGTTTGATGTCTCCCATCACCTCCTCTGAGCCTGCCATCTCAGTGCCCTCTTCATTGACTTCCATGTACGCCTCATGCATGGCCTCAGATATCTTCAGGCTCTTTGCTGAAGAGATGCCAGAGAGATTGGCTGATGGGCTGAACAGGTCAGTCATACCCAAGGCCATTAAGACAGATGTGAGGTTGTATTTTTCCTGAATCTTCATGCGTGGGAGGTACACTTTCACTTTCTTCTTTTCCATCACATTAGGGCTGGTCCACTGTGTAAGTTTTTCAAAGTTGATTTTGTTCTCAAGCTGCAAAGAGAGGCAGGGAATGAAACGCCTGAGACAAGAGTGCAATGGCCTTAATCTCTGTGTTTAAACAACTTTTTACTATTTCTTTCAATTTACTTTGTGTACAGAGTACAACTGATACTTAATCTTAAATGTTTTTGTTTATCCTGTATGCTTCCTCCTGACTACAGCCTATCTCTCATCTGTCTGGATGAAGTTGTCCAAAACTTTGTCATCTGAAAATTTTTTCAACAAAACAAGGCATTTTTTTTTGTGAAAATACACTTCTTGACAACATCAAATCAAATTGGCCCCAAAATTGTTCCTCCTGGAACACGTTTTATTGATCCCTTCCCTCATCTTAGTTCCTTTCTAATGCTACTTTTCCCATTTGTCTTTTAGTCAGCTCTTGGAATGCTTTCCTCATCACTTCCTTTTTTTATTTCCCCTTGGATAAACTTTTCTTGTTTAGCAAACCATTGAGTGCTCTCCTGGAATATCGACATCACTCGAAATGAAAAAAAAATCCTGCTAGCACATCTGGTTTTGGTACCTGAGGGAAGTCAGTGCGTATAGCAACATCCTCTTCTGCAGGGCTAGAATAAATAGCACTGCACTGCTTTACTTTCATTTTATTAGACTGAGTCCAGACTTTCCTCAGAGGCTTGTCTCTGCCTGAGCACCTGGTAGCACCTGGGGGGCTGTTTTGCCCCCTTTGCCTGCCCAGCACAGCCCTGGTGTGGGTAGCTGGGATGTAAATGGACAGCAAAAGGTCTGACAGTAGCCAAGTCCCGCTGAAGTGATAACTCTTCTGCTTCCCCTGCCAGAGCTGTACCTGTTCCAGGCCAGAGACATCATCAGGCAGCAGCACCAACATGCTCAGCTCCCCGCTGGCATATGGAATTTCCAGGATCTTCATTTTCTCTGCAGCCACCGTTGCCACTTTGAAGGTACTGTTCTGACACATCATTTGCACAGGTCTGCTTTCTTGCTGCAAAAACAGAAACATAAGACAACATGACCACGGAGCAGTTTTTTCTTTAAGCAGGCAAATATGTAAGGCCTATGAAAGGGACAGGGCTTGATCTTCAAGCATGTTGCCTTTGAAGAAGAGCTGTGTCTCCATTTTCCTCAGTCACCTGCTGGTGTGCCCTGAAAGCCTGGTCAGACACAGCTCTTGCAAAGACTCTTTGGCTTTAGACCCCTGCGCTGTCACCCAACCCGTGACAGCAACAGGTTGTACGTGTAACACACAGACTGCTGGCTTTGTAAACCAACAGCTGTCCTGGCCAGAAACTGTGTCTGTGGCCTGTTACCTCTGTGTCCTCCTACCTCTGTCACATTGAAGGGCACTTCCCGAGTGTTTTCTTCTTCAAATGCCATCTTCCAAATCCCTTTGAAGTAAATGGCATTCACAAGGACCATCGCAGTATCAAGATCAACAGAGCCTGACACAAGGAAATCTTTGATCTGTCCTTTAGGAAGGAAGCATGGTAGAGAGTGGTAAGATACACATCCTCTAGTGTGCACCAATACCTGCAATGAAGGGCATGGGGGTGTAGAGTGCCACTTTGTGGGGTTTTGTTTTCATAGCAATAAGCAACCTGCTCTTGCTTGACCCACTTTTTCTAGACATTATGATGAGCGGAAGACAAGGGTGCAGATTGTGGTAGGTAGGGGAAATATCTGCTACCCATTTTTAGTCCTTACCATTTGTCTCTTTCTCCACCCAGGAATTAATAAGCTGTCTTGCTTCCTCTGTAGCTGTTTTGAAGTTAACTTCTTCCAGCTCTGCTTTGTAGAATTTCTTTGCACACTTTAAGTATTCCTATGAGGAGAAGGATTACAGTTGTCAGACTTATGAGAACTTGAAAATGTATGAACATATGAATCATATGGTATGGAATATCCCTTTGGTCAGTTGGGTTCAGCTGTCCCAGCTGTGTCCCCTCCAACTTCTTGTGCACCCCCAGACTACTCACTGGTGGGGTGGTGTGAGAAGCAGAAAAACCTTGACTCTGTGTAAGCACTGCTCAGCAGTGATGACAACATCCTTGTGTTACCAATACTGTTTTCAGCACAAATCCAAACATAGCTTCATACTAGGTACTATGAAGAAAATTAACTCTATCCCAGCCAAAACCAGCACAGAAGTGCAAGACTCTGAAATTAAGCAGAATGGTTAAAATAACAGTGAACTTTTACCCCTGTGTTTGAACAGGTCAGTCACAGCTGTCTTCCTGTAACTGAACCTTAAAGCTGGACAAGAAAGACTACTTCACATATTTAGGTCTGGCACTTTTGTTTCAGATAGGATTCTAAGTTAAAATTTTGAAGTATTTTCTTTGTTTTACTGAAACACTTCCTGTTTAACAAGCATTTTTAAGGACAGACAATGTTTATTTCCTTCTCTTTGTGCCCACTTTCTATTTTGAATACTGTATTCTCACATTCTTAGATTTCAAAACCAAAGCTTCCTTTTACTGGGAAGATTTGATATCTGGCTTTGAAAAAATCCATATTTGACAATTTCAGGCTGCATGCATTCAAGTCATAAAATGTATTTCATTTGCCTTAAAAGTTACATTTTTCTTTAAAAGCCATTTTTTAGCAAATTAAAAACAATCTTGATTATTCTCTGTGACTCTTGCAACATGGGCATATTTTATGCCATTATACTTTTGCCTTGCCACCACCTAACAGCCACAGGAAGGTTCAAACTCGTTCTGAACCAGTTCCCCTTATGGCTCACAACAACCTCTTCATCAACAGACAGTGGACTATTGGTGGTGGTGCTTCTCTAGGGCAGAGCTGTGGCAGGGCCTTTAGGGGGAATCTCACTGAAGTCAGATCACAGTAAAACTCACCGGAAGAACAGGGTATGTTTTTTCAATGTAGAGTTTGTCAGCCATCTTGAGTGAGTATGTAGCATTTGTCGTGGTGATGTCTGTGAGGAAATTCTTGAATGTATTGTGGATGTATTCATAAGAGCCACACTGAGGTGATGACGTGAAAATAAGAAGATACATTGCATTAGCTCCTTCTTATCTAGGAAATAAGACCCTAAAGGATTGTCCCTGTCAGTAAGAGTCATGCTGCAGTGGAGTCCCCCCCCACCTTTGGGACAGCAGGTGCTGTGGCGATGGTGCATAGCACCAACAAGTTCATCCTTAAGATAAGTCACCTGAAATGTGCTTTTTTAAGAGTGCAGTTGTGTTGCTGTCACTGAGATTTCTGGGCTCTTCTCTGCCCAGTATCTTCCTGCTGTGCTTTGGAGTCTCTCAGTTGCAAGTCTGACTGCTGTACCCTGGCTCCAGGTGCTGAGCCCCTTCCCCTTCTGCTCCCAGCAGCACTTGCCCAGGAAGGCATCCTGCCCACACTGTCACTTGTTCTGGTGCAAGATGGGCAACCTGCCTTCTTTCCCTGGTTCTTAACTAATAGGTAAGTTGCACCCTCCTTCCCTCCTCCACAGATCTCCTTGGTTTGAGAGCATTGACATAGTTTTTGATAGGGTCTGAAACTGCCAGGATGGGAGGCAGAACAGTTCTAGTTTTGTTCTGACGAGAAAACAAGACTGAAAGGGAGATCAAGTTTTTTCTCTACCTGGGAGTCAGTAGTGTCTTCACCTCCTGTAACATTATCAAAGTGAAGAACCTGCAAAAGAAAATGACAGTGGTAGAAATGACAAGCGTGACCAAAATTGATGATCTACACACAATGCTTGAGGTAAAGCTGTTGGCTCAGAAGAAAAAAGCACTAGCTGAGAACATGGGTGAACTGAAAATTTACAAGTGAGCTTGCAACTGGTTTATACCCTCTGTGGCCTTCTGAGAAACTGTAAATATCACTCTTTTTTAAAGGATATTTTTTCTAGTGAATGTCTTGAAATTAACTGAGTTACATATAACGTACTGCTAATAATATTCCCTCTTCCTCGTATTTATCTTTTCTATATATTAAAAAAAAATCTGATCATATTATCTGGAAGATGTCAGAATTTAGAAGAAAAATATTGCTGACTGGTAATCCATTTTGTTATTGCCCTCAGTATGTTTTTCTTTTCTAAGTCTAAACTAACTGTCCCTTATAGTGAAAATATACATCTGTTTTGGTATTTTCCCTAAATAACTCTCAATCCAGTTCTCCCTTTTGTGACTTTGGCTTAGTTCTGGTGCATTGAAACTGGTGAGAACCTCATCAGTGGTTAATACATTTCAGTGACATTTGTTAGAAAGAACAGCAAGCACAGGTAGAGGTCACTTTACACCCATGTAAGTAACTTACCTTCTCCATCTGAGATTGAGTGTTACCTCTTGCTCCCAGATAGACCATGGCCAGGGCTGAAATGATGCTCAGCGGGGAGTAAAAGATGTTGTCGTTGGCATGGTAGACTTTCAGCTCTTTGAATACATCAAAACAAAATTCTGCATTTGCTGCGCTGATGGAGCCCATTATGAAATCGGTGTTTCTGAAGTAATCAGAAAGAGTTTTACTTATTATGATGAAATACATTAATTGTAAAGCAAGAAAGTCAGTCCACTTGAACCCCTGAACTTCGTGCAAAGGTTTTTTTTTCCTTTTTCAGCAAATATAATCCTGTGGTATGGATTTAAAAAGCAGATATGCTTTTGTATTCTTGAACAAATTCTGGGTAACTACCAGTTGTGCATAGGCTGCTGATTCTTTTATTTGAAACTGTAGTTCTACTTCTCTGTACATGTGTACCGTATTGTTGAAAATGTTGCAAAGATTATTATTTACCTTGAAAGAAGCTCATTAACCGTCTTCTCAAAACACACATAGATTTGTTCTCAGAATCTTCATTATTTTGAGACTCCAAGCCAGGTTCTTCACTATAGATTTTAACATCACTTTTAAGGTCAGTTAACAGATCAGCCCTCTATGATCCAAACTGCAGTTAATTCTGGTATACAGTGTGCAAGTCTGAAGCAACAGTGTAAGTTTTGCTAGACATACTCTAATTTCAGCCTAGTGTAAATGTAAGATAGGTTCTTACACCACCCATTTTGTCCGAGGTCTCAAATGTTGGCAATGTTACCTTCATTTTTTAAAATAGGCACAGCAGTGGAGACTGCAAATGATTTCTCAAATTCATCCAGTTTATGACAAACATCTATAACTAGTACATGTTAATATTCATTGTTAACTCAATTGTATCTCACTCTGTTTTCAAAAAGTGTTCTTTAATTTTTATTATCACCTTTTTCATAAAATCCACCTTCTAATAAGACAGTGCTTGTTTAGCCTTGTGTTTAATTTGCAGAGCACTTCACATCTTCAATATTTAAATATTTTTTCTGCCCTGTTTCTGTAATTCTTGTAAAATTTTCCCTGTAGTTTCAGCACCTAGCATTTCATCTAACACTGAAGGGATGGATTTTTTTAGTAAAGAAGTGAAGATTTTTTAGTAAATACAGTAGAAAATACAGTATTGTAAAGTCTAATGCAGCAGTGTAGTGTTTATACCACTTAAAACTTCCCACATCTTGACCGAAGCAGAGAGAACCTTGCTAGGGTGGAATTTCCCCGTTGCATCCACAGAGCTCTTGGGAGTCTTTAAGCAGTGCAAACTTTAATTTGTTTCCCTCTGTGGCTGCTAGAGAACAAAATCCAGGATAATGTGCCATGTGTATCACAGTCCCTATGGAATCAACACATTCAGGTGACAGTCATCTCTAAATGTGGGATGATTTTAACAACAGTGCATCTAGATGTTCCCCTGCTAGAAGGGATCTTCAATCTCTTTCTAAATTGGACCACTTATGTAGGTGAAATAAGAATCATAGAATCATAGAATAGTTAGAGTTGGAAAGGTAGATTTTTTTTATTATTTACCAAGTCTGCTAGCTATTATATTTTAGGATTTAAGCTCCATTTGTGGTCTTGGTGAAGAAACCTAATCATGAAGCAAATGTTTGTGTTTTTTTTTCTTTTAAATTTTAGAAAATGTAACCAGTAAAGATAACACAGAGCTGCAGTATGCTGAGGTCACCTGAACATGCTGCATTTCTTAATTTAATTCAAATAATGTCCAATCGGAGTTAGGTGGTGCTGGGTTGGACTTGATGATCCTTGAGGTCTTTTCCAACCTTAATGATTCTATGATTCTATGAGCCTATGTCTTCCATAAACCCTGCAACTGAGCTTTAGTTGCATCTTCTTGAATTTAAACAAATTCAGTTTTGTCTTTTAATTGTAAATGAAAAATTAAAGGGACAGAGAAAGAAGGAAGAAAGGCTGTCATAGCATATCACCAGCTTTTCAATGTGGAAGAATTAGTAAACAAAGCTTTGGTTCATACAAACAAATACTTTGACTTTATGCGTGGCAGAATGTGAAACAGTAAAATAGTGCAGAACACATGTGAAGGTGAAATGAGGTTTCTGCAGGAGGCATCCTTTAATCATTTGTTTCTTCAACTTATATTGAAGGCCATAAATAAAAGGTTTCATAAATCTTTTTGTAAGTTTTGTAAGAGATATTGTTTTTTAAAGTTGCAGATTAAAATTTAAATCATAGTCAAAAAGAAATGCTTACCTTATCAGGTTCACCTGTGAAGGTAACAGTACAGCTTCTCAGCTGCACTTGGGGGAGACTTGCTGAACTCCTTGAAATATATCTTCTGTAATTTTGTGACACGCCCCATGCTGCCTGTTCTATGTTTACCAAATAAAGTGATGGATGGAGCTCAGTGTCAGACATGCACTTTTACTTGGAATATGTCCATTTAATTAAAAAAAATGCCTAAATGAAAGGATTTTACCCTAAAATTTCCAGAATGGGTGATTAATTCATCATAGCATGTGAAACCTCACAGGAAAGGACGGAGCATATTGAAATAGATGAAGCAAAAATATTTATAAAAGCTGTTCATTGTAAGTTGAATAGTAAGTATGATTTGGTTATGGAAGCAAATGGTGTGTCATGGCTAGTGAAAATAAAAAAAAGACATGAGAAATTCCATCTTGCAGAATGTCTGTCAAGAATTTTGAGTAAATTTCCTTAATATTCCTCCATAATGAGTACTGACAGGCCAGATCCCTCTCAGAGTCGCCATTCTCTGAACTCGAAAAACTTGATAAGATCAGCATAAGCAGGATTGCTTGCTATGATATGCCTATGCTATACTTATTGCAATTTTCTCTCTCCTGTTGTTGGCTGGACTACCACTATCCCTAGTCTTTCTTCTCACCAGAATCCTTAGCTCTTGCTGAGGAATGGAGAAACTTCTGCTACAGAGGAACTTGAGAAAGAGCACATCCTTCAACTGTTAGTTGCCAAATTTAATAATATTGAAATAGATTATTCTGCAAAAACTTCTATGTAGTTTCCCTGTGCTACTTACAGCCTGTATTGTAAAAGACCACAAACACTGTGTTTAACGAGCACAGTTTTTCCTCACAGAGCAATCTAACTCGAGGAACTCACGCATAGTCACAGTCTGTGCAACACATCAATGGAACAAAACCTTCAGTGAGCGTATTGTGGGAATACCAATTAATTTCAAAAACAATATTCAGAGCATCTGTATAAAAATGAATTACAGAGTGGAAGAAAGGTGTGTTGGAAAAAGAGGGGTTGAGCAGAGAAGAAAGACAAGGCTTCTGTTGCTATTTAAATTCAGACATCAGGATATTTAGACCCCAGGCAGGTGTTACCAGGAAAGGATTTGAACTCACTGATAGAATTTTGAAGGGTGGTTTAAGGGGAGTTGTTCTTTTCCTTCTCCACAGGTCACCTAGCACCAGGTGCCAGGTTCAAAATGTGCCTTTTGTACACACAGAGACCATTCTTACAGATCTTCCACGAGTAACTTCATGGCACATCAGGTGAACAAACTAGTTGAAGAAACATTCATGGTCTGCAGGACAGTCATAATATACAATAGCAAGCATAAAGCAGTCGCATAATTTCTTTGAAATAAAAGAATGAACAGACAATAAAAGAAACTACTTTGACCTCTCTAAATGCCATGTGATTTTAAAACAGAAATCCAAAGTCAATACACAAAATGCCTCTGAAATTGTCTAGAACAAATTATGCTTGTGGAAAGAAGAGGTGGACTCCTTAACCCTTTTAGTTGTCTATGCAAGTGGAAAGCCTTTGAATCTTCCATGCCGTTCCTCCCTAATATGGTCCTTATTCGTCCCATTCAGCTGAAGATGCTAGTGCAATAATAATCGTTAAGAGCTCAGTCTGGACTGGTGTACTGACATACTTTACATGGCACAGTTTATAGGCCAGGCCAGTCTGCTACAGCCATTGCTGTGCAGTGACAGTGCTTTTGAGGAAAGGTCATTAGCGTCACCTCACATTTGTGGCCCATCACCACAAATCTATTATAAAGGGAATGAGCTGTTCTCTTACAGAAGCAGCACGTAAATTGGTTTAGGTGAAAATGGTATCATCACGCTGGAGGAAGGAGAGGTCAAGTGGGTGAACGTATCTATACATGGTGAATACCTTTAACCACACAACTGAGAGTGCTCCCAAAACTGCAAGCCATTCCTGTGGCTGCTGCCCCTTCTGCCTTTCCTGCTTAGGGCTGCTTTGTTTCTGTTCAAACAAGCTTTAACACTCACAGCCATGGTCCACTGTTTTATACTTACAGCTCAGAATTCAAAGGATTAGCCAGTATGTTTTATGCTGTCACTTCAGACTTTTGAGCATGCCTTGAATCTTTTTCCTTGGCAATCAAGTTGTCTTGTGGTACACTCCAGCTCACAGTATGTGAGCCACCTTGGCATTTGTGCACCATCTACCTGAGTCTCATTTCGATCATCATAGACAGCCTGTGTTTGATTAATGTTGTTAGCAATGGCATGGTTTTCAAAATACGTCTGAGTTGAATATAGTCATTAATGAAAGGAATTTTTTATTTCCCAGTAGAGAAAGGGCAGTACACTCCTCCAGAAACATATTAGTACCCAACCCAGTTTACTGTTTTAGTTAGCATTTCTATTTTTTATTGGACAAATGAATTATTAAGGTAAAGCAAGTTGCAGAAGCAACAAAATAATTCCATAAGTAAATACAAATCTTGATCACGATCAGCCATCAGTGCAGAATTGTAAGTCTGCATAGTCTACTCGTCAAGTTTAGATCTGTCATGGAGTCTAGTGAAATTAAGCAAACCTTCCTGTAGTTGAAATGCTTCCTGGGATAAAAGATAATGGATTGCCCTGTCCAGCACAGCTGTGTAATGCAGCACAAACACAAATGGATGTGTTTTTTCACATGTCCTTGTTTCGACAATGCTTGTCCCAAAGAAAGAGGTCAGCTAAGGCTCTGCTGCCCTTTCCTCTGCCAGACATTTCATTGTGGAGCTGTCCCTTAAACCAACAGACTCCTGGACATTTGAGCCTTTCCAAAAGGATACGAAGTCCAGGTCAGCTCACAGACCAAAACCTCTCATCCAATCACAAAAACCCACATAGAACTCAAGATTTTGTTCTCATCCATGCTGCTGTTTTTTTGCCAGAAGGAAGGAGCATGTTTATTGTCTTGTGTTTGTCTTGCTCAGAGTGGCTGCCAGTGATTGTTTAAAAAGTTAGCTGCCATTGCACACTTGGTGCTGTAGCTATCAATGATGGTTTCTCTCTTAGTTTTCCTGTAGGACTGTATTCTTTCCCCAGTCTGAAGAAAATGAGGTGTCTGGTCAAGCTCCTTCAGACGGGAGCTCATAGCCCACCTGGCATCTTTCTGCAGCAGTGCTGTGCCATACTGAAGAGACTGACATTGTTGCCTGCAGTGCTGCTTTGATTGTTCACAGACTGTGACAAGGATATCAGTGTTGGCAGAGTGGATTTCTCCAGTGAAGGCATCTTCAGAAGGAACCTATGATGGCCTTGGTCCCAAGTCTCTCACACTTACTACATTTGCTTAGCAGTGCACACAGCATCCAGGGTCTGCTGCTATACAGGTTCTGGACCAGCACACACAGCAGTCCCTTTATGTCACAACAGTATGTGTGAAGTCCCTTATTCATCCCTCAAGTCCCTGGGATCAGCCAACAGCCATGGTGAGGCTGTAGATGGTCTCACCTCACTGGGTCCTAAAGAGGCAGCATTGTAATCAGGCCCTTGCACCTAGTATACACATGGTACAGGACTGGTGGCCACTGGCGTTGGCACAACTAGTTTACTGGCTGTGCCATTGGGAGCTTAGTTAGCGGGGTCTTCCCCCAGAGAAGACTGTTGGTGACAGCCTGTGACTAGCACTGCTCATGTCACAGAGCCTGTCACTTTACCTGCCACCGCTCACTGGAAGCCTGCCCAGAATGACAGTTATCTTGGTACTTGATCCCAGGAAAAATAGCATTTTTCTTTTGCACAAAATACAATAAACTAGTCTTTTGGTTTGTTTCAACACACACATCCTTCCATGAAGCTTTCCTCTCCTCTGACTAGTAGCCTGCTGAGCTTCTTAATAATATTCCTGGCATGTTCCTGCCTCCCCTGCAGGAAAAGGCTGTTGCAGAAAAGGAGAGGAGAAATGTCACTGCACAAAGGTCCAGGCCATCATGTCAGCTTTGCAGAAAAGAACTGGGGGCCCTGGTGGACACCAAATTGACCATGAGTCAGCAATGTGTCCTTGTGGCAAAGCAAGTCAACCATATCATGGGCTGCATTAGAAAAAGCATTGCCAGCAGGTGAAGGGAGGTGATCCTTCCCCTCTGCTCAGCGCTGGTGAGACCACAGCTGGAGCACTATATCCATCTCAGGGCTTTCTGGTACAAAAGAGATGTAGATGTACTGGAGCAGGACCAGAGGAGAGCCACAAAGATGATGAAGTGATTAAAGCATCTGTCATGAGAGGAGAAGCTCAGAGAGATAGGAATTGTTACCCTGGAAAGGAGAAAGTACCGGAGGGATCTATCCATAAGCATAACTTACTTGGTGGGATGGTGAAAAGAAGATGGGGCCAGACTTTCTCCAGTGAACAGGCAAGAGGGAATGGGCACAACTTGAAATAGCATAAATTCAATTTGAACATAAGAAAATCGATTTGTTTATGGGAAGAGAGGTAAAGCCAGGTTGTTCGAAGAGGCTGGGGAGTCTCCATCCTTGGAAATGTTCAAAACCCAGCAGGACATGATCCCAAGCAACCTGCTGTAGCTGACCCTGCTTGAAGGAGCAAGCTTGAATCGGCAGAGGTCACTTCCAATCTCAGCTGTTCTGTGATTTTGTGTTATATGTAGAGGAGGATCTCAAGGGAGATGGAGACAGGAGGGTTCTTGCACATTAATGTGCAAAGAAAGTACTGTGGTGTAGATGAGGCACTTGGAATGGGAGCGTATGGCAAGTCCCACAGAGGAGTACTCTTTCTATGTTGTACAGGGAGCAATGTCTCCTCAGAGTGGAAGGCCCTTGGACCTCTCTTTGTGCTTTCTGGAGGTGTGTTAGTTGCACCAAGAGGTGCAGATGATTTCAGACGTTGTCTTGCCCCCCATGTGTTACCTGCCAAGCCTTCTGTCTGGTGCTGCACAGCAGTCTGTCAGAGAAAGAGGGTCTCAATATTTCAGCAAACAAAAATGCCAGAAATCTCTGGAGGGCTACAACAAAAATGGCAGTAGCAACAAGAAGGTTTTCAAGGTTTATTTATTTTTGTCTTTTTAAAAATAAATTCTTTTGGAGCATTTTAATATTGTTAAGATTTTTGACACCCCCCCGCCCTTTTTTTTTTTTTTTTTTTTTTTTTTTAGCAAATACACTCAGCTGTCTATTGCTGTGAGAAACAGAAGCATGCCATGGAAATGAAACCTGCCAGGTGGAAGTGCAGAGGTGCTCAGGCAGAGCACAGGGTCCAGCATGCTCCTGGAGCACCTGCACCTCTCCACTGAGTGCTTGCTCGGTGGGCGAGGGGACAGAGAGGCTTAACCATAGACCTCATCTCTCTGGGACACAGGAAGGGCTGCTTCTTTCAAAACCCACCAAGGTTTTTGAGAGCTCAGAGGCCACAGCTTCATCCCACTGGCCAGGTCTGCTACCCCCTTCACAGGGAACACTTTTCCACTGCCCTTTAAACATCATGGCTATTTGGTCTATGGTGGCCGGGGCCAGGTCCTAGCCATTGCTACTTCGTTGCAGGTTTGGTTCAGTATTGCTGAATTTGCACTTTTTGCTGCCTCCTGTTTTCCCTTTTGAGAAAGAGGAAGCTTTGTATTTGCTTGTAAGCCTCATGGCTCCTTTGCTTTTTTCCCATTCCTTAATTTTAACCTTTGTTGTCATTCTGGAAACAACGTTGGTCACTGAGGCATCTCTTTGTACTTTAAGCACTTTCCAGTTTAATAATCATAGGAAGGCAAATGTAACCCTTGTCAAGTCTTCTTATTGTTTAAGTGCACTGGCTTTTAAATTTAACAGACTGGATCAACTGCTTCTGGCTGCAAGAGATGCAAAAGGTGAATAAACTGCTTATGATAAACCTTGAGAGATGTTGACATTTTGCATCTCATGGAACTGTTTATATCACTGCTTTCATTTCTAAAGAACAAAAATTAAAGTATACTTGTTAAAATAGCTGTTTTTACCACTGAAAACAAATATCCTAATGATACTCAAATAACATGGGTGTAAGACCTGTAGCACCAGCTGCTTTCTTCTACAGGTCTGCTTTTATCATACCACACTATGTGCTAATGTGGAAATAGCCAACACTAACAACAGAGTTCCTCCTCTTAGGATTCTTAATGGGGAAATGCTTTGCCTAATATTCTTTGCCTAGTAGTCTTTGTCTGCTTATTATTTCTTATGCCTTTTGAGTTATATGATTTTCAGATTATTTCATCATCTAAAATGGCAGAGCTGCTGGAATAGTTGTTGCTTGAAATGTTTACTAGACTATTTTCAGTGCATCTTTAATACCCATTGTAACTGTACTGAAAAATACATAAGAATAAATTAGTATTCCATTGGGTTATTTCTTGGTAATCTGTAATACAGAAAGGAATCAAACTCTAGATGTGTGCATTTAGGCATTTCATAAATGCCTAGGGAACTTCATGTCTACATGCTTTATTCATTCTAAAAAAAGGATTTTGTACAAAATCCCATTTTACTCACAACAGTTACCAATGCAATGATATTTTTAAGGGTTTGTCCTCAAGAAAATTTATATAATTGTCATGACAAGCATTTGTGATTTTCTTTTATTATGTTAACCCCCCACAAAAAAACCCTGTATACATCAAAATCAATAATGTATGATTAGAATGAAAATAGGACATGGTATGGAGCCAATATATCCATATTTGCAGATGGCAATGGACACATAGGAAGAAAAAGACAGAAAATATTACAATTCTCATCTATTTATTAAAAACAAGAGATGTAGCCTTGGACTATTATGGGAACAAAGAAGGCCAGCTGCATTCATGGCAGAATAATGTACTCAAGTTTTGAACTTCACCTGAAGGCTTTCCCGGGACTTATGGAAGTTTACTTGCTAAGCAAGTTCAACAAAGATAGGGATTATTTTGAAAGCTGTGTTTTTTCACAAAACTCCCATGGAAAAATCAGATTCTTTAATACCACTTGCGGGATTTTTCAGAAAAATCAAAATGTTCTCAAATTTGAAGTGTCTTCCAATGTTTTAAACAAGAATTCAGTCAGGTTTTTTTGCCTGGTGGTGGTCAATGAGTTCTGGATCATCTGGATTATCCAGATATCCATGTTTTAGGCTTCGAATTGACACTCTGTGAGAAGACATAACTGCACTTACATAAAGTTAGGTTTCTTTGCACTCTCTGAAGTGGAAGGGAGACTCTCCATGACTTTGGAGAACCTCTACAAGAAATTCAGAATTAGGTGAGGAATTCATGGTGAGAGGACAACTCTGGTGATAGTGGACATGTACACCATTTCCCAACAGCTAAGTAAAAAAATTTAAAATTTACGTAGGCACCAGTCAATAACCTGCATAGCAGAATCTTATCCACAAGGATCTCCTCCAGACTGGAGATCTCAAAACCTGTGTTTCAGGAACAGCACCACATGTTTGCCAGCAGGACATTACCAGGGAATGGGATGAGCACAGCCCATGGCTTTACATGTAATGAACACCCAAAGAGCTGGAGTCACACCTGCAACTTCTTTCTCGAGTGAAAGTCTCTTGACCTCTTCCTGGCTGTTGGGTGCCTCTATTCTCTATTGGCTCAGATTCTGCACAAATCAAGCAATCATGAAACAAGAGTTAGAAGGGAAAGGAGTAAACACACTTGCTGCTGATTCCTCACCTGCAGGTATGTCTTTGCTGTGGAAGTTTGCCAAATGGGCATTTCTTACATGAGGATTTCCACTTGGGGAAAATATTGAAGATATGAGGTTATGCTACAACGGTATGGTAAAGGGGCTTTGTTTCTGAGGGGAGCATTATTTCCAGGTCTTTCTTTCTTTAAGGGGAACAATATTTACCAAAGAAGAGGATGATGTTGGTTGGGTTGTGTTTGATCAAGAAAAGGAAAGGGTGGTCAGCCTTAAACTCTTCAAACTCAGAGAAATGTTTGGTGTCTCCCATCACCCCTGCTGAGCCTGCCATCTCAGTGCCCTCTTCATTGACTTCCATGTACGCCTCATGCATGGCCTCAGATATCTTCAGGCTCTTTGCTGAAGAGATGCCAGAGAGATTGGCTGATGGGCTGAACAGGTCAGTCATACCCAAGGCCATTAAGACAGATGTGAGGTTGTATTTTTCCTGAATCTTCATGCGTGGGAGGTACACTTTCACTTTCTTCTTTTCCATCACATTAGGGCTGGTCCACTGTGTAAGTTTTTCAAAGTTGATTTTGTTCTCAAGCTGCAAAGAGAGACAGGGAATGAAGTGCCTGGGATGCAAATACAACTTCTTCCTACCATTCATTTTAATCAAGGCTATCATAAAAAAACCAAACCAAAACAAAACAAAACAGAATGGTTCCTGAACTGCATCCAATCAACATCCTTCTTGTAGTTTATTATATGGCACTGACGGACTGCCTGTGTCACTGTCCTTTTATTTGGTTCCTTACCCACCTGACACATCCCCTTCTGTCCAACTAATCTTGTGTTCCATGAGGTGCAGCACAACAGTTTCACAGCCTAGCAAAGCAGTCAGCTTGCAATAAAAGGCCATGAAAATTTAACTACAGTTGATAATACCTACCAAATGCAAACTCTCTACATCATTAATAACTCTATATCATAATTCCAAAAAAAATCTGGAATATGGATTATGTAATGCAGGCTGCATCACTTTTTCCTTTCCTTGAGTAAAGGTTGGTGATTTGGTATCACCTTGATAACTTTAGTTGAAAAGATTGATTCCTGCAAAGATTGCCTAATTCATATCAGTTATAGCAACATTTCCTCAACAGTTGATATGATGGGGTGGGTCAAATTACCTCTCAATTAAAAAAAGAGTCTGATAGTGCATACTTCCTCTTCTGCAGGGCTACAGCAGCACTACACTCCTTTACTTTCATTTTATTAGACTGAGTCCAGACTTTCCTCAGAGGCTGGTCTCTGTCTGAGCGTAGCACCTGGGGGGCTGTTTTGCCCCCTTTGCCTGCCCAGCACAGCCCTGGTGTGGGTAGCTGGGATGTAAATGGACAGCAAAAGGTCTGACAGTAGCCAAGTCCCGCTGAAGTGATAACTCTTCTGCTTCCCCTGCCAGAGCTGTACCTGTTCCAGGCCAGAGACATCATCAGGCAGCAGCACCAACATGCACAGCTCCCCGCTGGCGTATGGAATTTCCAGGATCTTCATTTTCTCTGCAGCCACCGTTGCCACTTTGAAGGTACTGTTCTGACACATCATTTGCACAGGTCTGCTTTCTTGCTGCAAAAACAGAAACATAAGACAACATGACCATGGAGCAGTTTTTTCTTTAAGCAGGCAAATGTGTAAGGCCTATGAAAGGGACAGGGCTTGATCTTCAAGCATGTTGCCTTTGAAGAAGAGCTGTGTCTCCATTTTCCTCTCTCACCTGCTGGTGTGCTCTGGTCAGACACAGCTCTTGCAAACCTGACAGCAAGGGCCCAGCTAACTCACCCAGCCAATGCCCACAGCATCATGTATGTGTAACATCCAGCCTGCTGCCTGTGCAAGCCAACAGCCTGGCTTCCTGGCCAGGAGCTGTGTCTGTACCCCCCCTACCTTTGTCACGCTGAAGGGCACTTCCCGAGTGTGTTCTTCTTCAAATGCCGTCTTCCAAATCCCTTTGAAGTAAATGGCGTTCACAAGGACCATCGCAGTATCAAGACCAACAGAGCCTGACGAAAGGAAATCTTTGATCTGTCCTTTAGGAAAGAAGCAGGGTAGAGTGGTAAGTTTCATAGGAGTAGTCTTGCATTTTAGAGGTGAGTTGACATGCTGCTGCTTGACTTGACTTCCTCTTCTTCAAAGGTCTGTGTGTGGAATTCAGGTTCTTGAGGAGGATTTAACACAGAACCACTGGCACCTGGCCAGACATTTCTGCAAGAAGACAGGTAGGTTCCAGAGTGGTATACATCCCCGGGAATATTTCTAACCAGTGCTCAGAAAAAGATTTATATATAAAAGAAGAAACAGGAGAGGGAAGCAGCGATATAGATTTTCTGTTTCTCACTGTGCTTCTATCTCACATTTCACTCTTGTTTTTCCTCCCACCTCAGCACGATAAATGTACACAAGTTCTGGAACCATTCCTTTCCCACTTCCTGCCCATCCAGCACATGCTTGTAAAATTATGCCAGTGTTCTAGAGAAGCTGGGACTAACCTTGCATGAGTTAAGGTCTTCAGACACAAAAAGTGTGCATATAAAGTGTGCATATCCTGGCATCCCTGCCTTTGCCAGATATGTTTAAAACACATTGTCACTGCCACACAGGTGCAATAAAGTCATCCCTACCCACAGGAAAATATCCACTAATTGGGGTGGTGGGAGGAGGAAATTTCTCCTCTAATGTTTAGTCTTTCCAGAAGTAATTTAAATACAGTTGCAAGAGGGAAGTATATTTCAAAATCTTGTCTGACCTTACCATTTGTCTGATTTTCCACCCAGGAATTAATGAGCTGTCTGGCTTGATCTGATGCTGTTTTGAAGTTGACCATTTCCAGACCTGCTCTGTACAGTTTCTTCACACATTTTAAGTAGATCTGTGAAGAGAGCAATTGTAGTCTAGTAATTTTTTTAAAAACAGTATGAAGGTGAAATAAAGTATGGCTAAAAGGATTTTTACAGTGATGCCATGACTAGGCCACTCTCGCTGCTTACTTCTGGAAGAATCTGCTAAAACTGGGCCAGAAAAAATATTTTGATCCTTGACATTTTCAGATCTGATATTTTTGTTACTTAATCAGTTAAGAGTATATATTAGGAATGTTTAAATATTTTATTGAAGAAAGCCTGATCCAAGAACACTGTTTTAGATTCATTTGAGAGTGTTTTATTATCTTTACGATGTCCACTTTTTTAAAAGCATTTTTCCTTATTTTTAAATGTAAGAAATTTCTTTGATTTAGGATATTTGTATGTTTTCTTTTGACAATGCCAAATGAAAGTTTTTTATACTTTCAAAAGTTGTTTTTGAGGTGAGGCTTTCAAGTGAAGTAATGTGCTGAAGTCAAATTATTTCCTGAAAAAAAACAACCAACCTATGAAAATGAAAAGGCTTTGGGGGACTAAGTGGGGAGAAGGGAATTACATTACCAAATAGTTTTGTTTATTACTGTATTTATCTTTTTGCCTGGAATTACTTTCCATTGAGGCTATTGTCAGGGCTGTGGCAAAGGGAAAAATCGTGGAAGTCCACACCAGTGGGGACCACTGGATTAACAGATCACCTACTCTGGCCAGTCCTGGATTATGGGTTTATACAGGGTTTAGCAAGAAATCACTCTAATGTACAACTCACCGGTAGGACTGGACGTGTCTTTTCAGCATAGAGTCTGTTGGCAATGTGGAGTGAATAATTGGCTTTTGGTGCAGTGATATCAGAGAGAAGTTCTTTGAACAGTAAGTGGATATTCACAGACTTGCCACACTGAGTTGTTGTTAAGAAGATAAAAAAGTATAGCTGTTAGCTTATTTTACTAGGAGGAGAATTATGTATAAGGTACAAATAACATGGCAAAGCACACAATGTTTGGACCTTTGCAAATGAGCATGTACTACAGTCTAAAAGCTCCATGGGATGGGATGTTCGATATAACTAACCAATGATGTACCATTGATTCATGGCATGTGATGACACATTCTAAGTGATAACAAGCAGAAAACTTCAGTGATAATTCTGAAACCGTATGGCCCAGGAGTGAGGCAACAAAAAGAAAAATTCAAGTGTTAGTGAATGCAATTGGCAAGCTGTCATAGATATAGAGCCTCTAGTTCCCAGCTGCTTGCATTTTCATGGCAGTTTTCTGCTGAAGCTGCAGATGGGAGAAGAGTGCTAGATGACAAGGAAGTCAGGAAGTATCTCACAATATAGTGAAAAAATGGATCAGCTGTCTAATGCCACAACAATAGCATTCCACGTGACACAGGCTAAGAGCATGTAAGAAAAATACACAATGATAAACCATGGCTCGGATGTCACTTTATAAGAAGGAGAATTATGTTGAATTGCTCCTTTCTAAAGGCTTAACCAGACACTAAATCTAGCTGATATTGCCTTTAATTTTCTTTTTTTTTTTTTTTTTAAAAAAAAAAAAGGTCTTCTTGTTCTTTGCACATCCCACCTTGTGCTTGTGGATCCCAAGTGGATAGGAGCAGGCCAGGGAGCATGGCTTCTGTTATCTTTACAGAGGCAGCAGATTAATACAGAGGAAAGCACACGGGCCATAACAAGGTACTGGATCCCCTCATGGATAGGGTAGCAGTGGGAATTGGAGGCTGGAAAAGTCCTGTAGCTTTTAGAAGAGTGTGGTGACTTTCCAGTCCTTGATGCTTCTGGGCTCTTTTCTTCTGAAGCATCTTCCTGCCCTACTTTGGAGTCTCAGCAGCAAGTCTGACTCCTGTACCCTTGCTGCAGGTGCGGAGCCCCTTTCAAGTGCTGTCCCCCAGCAGCACCATCAGGTGTGCAGATGTTCATCTACACAAGGAGGTAGCCTGGTACCCAAAGCACCTTATCCTGTCCTGTAATTTGCCAGAACAGTGCAACATGTGCAGCCTGTCTTCTTTTTCTGGTTTGTTCTGTTGTTGGTTTTGTTGTTGTTTTGTTTGTTGGGTTTTTTTTAATTTACACCTCTTAAATTAGGACCACTAGCAAAGGTATGGGAAGGTGTTGAACCTACCTGAAGCACAGTCAGAACAATCTATTCTCAGGAGAAAAATGTGAATGAGAAATAAATGTACCTTAGATTTCTGTACCTTGGTCTGAATAGTTCCTCCAAGTCCTGCAATTTTGTCAAAGTGAAGAACCTGCAATTGAAAGTAGCAATAGAATAAATTCCATACATGAAGTCCACTGAGAGTCACTGATGTTTGTATTGAAAATATAGGTTTGGACTAACCAGGTCTGATTAGCACATAGATGAACTGAGAAGTTAATGTGAGCTTTAAATCAGTTTTTTTACTGCATGTGCCACACTGAATATTTGTGACTAAGATCCTCAGCTTAGATCCCTTCTTTTTCAGTATTCAGTCTGTAAACCAGATACAACCTTAATATATTGTATTTATAACTGTGACTCCTGTTTTCTGAATGTTTCATCTTTTGTATATTACAAGTTGTCTTTTACACCTGGAAGGAATCAGGTCTGTGAGATAATATAAGCTGAAGCAAGAGCAATGGCAAGTGAAAACTCAGCTCCAGCTCCAAACCTCATGGTCTGGAATGCCATTCTTTTTCTAGTCAAGTTTGAAGCCCATGCCAAATGTGACTATGTGACTTTCTTCCCTCAACTGGAGAAAGTCCCAAGATGTAAATGGATAATCTGTTGCTGTGTTGAACAAGATCAAAAGAAGTTTGTATCCATTTATGTAACTTACCTTCTCCATCTGATACTCTGTGTTACCTCTTGCTCCCAAATAAACCATGGCCAAGGCTGCAATGATGCTCAGTGGGGAATAGAAGATGTTGTCATTGGCATGGTGGGCTTTCAGCTCTTTGAATACATCAAAACAAAATTCTGCATTTGCTGCGCTGATGGAGCCCATTGTGAAATCAGTGTTGTCTGAAGCAAACAGAAATATGACTGTATAGTGGTGATATGTAGCACTTGCTTTAAAAAGTACTGTCAAAAGCCCAGAAACTGCTACTTCATTGCTGGTTTTGTGATGCTGGACCAATGAATGATACGAAGCCTACAAATTCTGTGATCACTAGAAATATTGTAACTCCCGACCCATTTATCTCTGAATGCATGTTTGGTTTCTTTCAGCAAGACACTAGCTCATCATCAAGTTGTTTTTGAGGGGAGATTTTCAAGTGAAGAAATGTGCTGAAGTCAAATTATTTCCTAAAAAAACCCATGTCATGTACTTGCCTTTCAGGAAATGATAGTTTCATCCATGCTTCGATATGATAAAAATAACACTGAATGGATGAGTTTCCCTATGGCCATCCAAAGGACTCTGAATGATGTCTGAGACAATGCAAACTTCATATTTCATGTCTTCTGTGGCTGCTCTGGGCCATCCTCTGGATCTTTAAATCAAATGTAGTCAACTCGCTATACTCTTAGTGAATTCTTACTGTTGCTTAGTACAACCAGCCACAAATTTGCAGGTTACTTTACTGTATTTTATAGGAATAATGGGAGCAAGTTGCCCTGTAAACCCAGCCAGTTGCTTAGATGCTGAACTATAGATTTAGGAGATTTCTTTCCTGGAGTCCCATTTCAGACATTTAATCCCTGCTGATGCTTTTTTTGTTGAGAAAAAACACAAGCATATATATAGTAAACACAGGGTTTTACAAGTTTACGGATTGAAACAGGGTAGAGCTGCATTCATTCAGTCAGGTGCAAGTCCTGTACATGCAAATGAATTTGACATGTTAAGGATATTCATTGAAACCTGCAGTCATTCTCTCTTTTGAATCTGAGATCAAGAAAGCTGCATACTGTTCTTGTATCTCTGAAACAGTTAAAGTTGGAGGAATAGCAGCATATCCATAGTTCAGAGCAGATGTGGTTGATTATGTGACCTGAGAGGCATCTGGCACTAATGACTGTGGAACCACAGGCTCTGATTTGTCATACTGTACCTCACCTGTGTTCTCCAGAGAGTGAGACTGAGAAAAGAGAAATTACTTTATTCCCAAAATAATTATTAAAATTATAAAATAACCGTTTTAATGTGACACTAAAGTTTCAATGAAAAAAGAGGTATTTCTACTCAAAGCTATAGTGTACAAACACTCAGATATTGCACACCTAAAAGTATTTGACAGTCAAACAGTATAAGATTTATTGATAAGGCAAGGTAAAAATTACAGTATATGCTGTCTCTTTACATAGCTGCCTTATACTTACCTTAAAGTTCTTGAACATAATATCACTTTTTTTTCATATTAAAGAATACAGATTAGAAATTATATTTTACTTGGAGAAATACTTACCCCACAAACTTCAAAGAGCCACGTAATAATCCAGCTTGCCAGCTGAACCTAAATAGATTCTCTGAGTTGTTGGTGATATATATTGTACCATTTGAGACACTCCCACTGTTAGCCTTCAAGGAGTCATCTTTAAAGTCGCTACCTTTTGTCATGACCTTTTGATTCATTGCACTTTGAAACACTGAGTAGACCAATGTCAGACTGGTAGTCCGTCTGCAGCAAGTCAAACTTTATTTATTGAAGGAAAACCTAATTTAAAAAATTGAATTATTTAAGCTTTTGCTGTAACTTACAAGGCTGTCCAAAGCAACTGGAGTTCAAGTCTAAAACTATGTTTCATGCAGTTCTTTTGAATGTACACGTTAATTGATTGGAGCGTATAGGCAACTGGAGCCAAATGGAAAACAATTGCAAAAAAACTGAGAAAAAAAATGGTGTTATAAATAGATCCAGTGAAACATAATACATTCTTAATAAACCAAGCTGTAACATTGGATCAGGTGATTCTCACAATCAAGTGAAGCTTAAGATTGCAAAATATTACAGGAAAATAAGACCTTGTCATAGTGTAGTGATCTGGGAGTGAGAAAACTATTCCCACCGCAGTCCATCGTTAGTGAGCATCCACAGATATAGCTGAGGAAAGAGTCTTGTATTATCAGGGAGAGCAAAAAAGTGCATCAGTCTCTGAAAACATAGCTATTCCTTTTCTTCTCCCCTATGGCACTGTAAGTACAGGAAGCACTGTAGTACAGCACTCCCACCGAGCGTGAAGGCAAAAGTGGATACTGGGCTAACTGCTGAAGGGCTGATATATGTGTGACAACTCACTGTACCATCTGTGCAGAGGAACAGAAGGAGGTTCGCTATGGACAGTGACCATCTGATATTGCCAAAATAATGCAATTCCAAGCAGAGCCAGCTGCAGGATGGTCATTCTATTCAAAGGGGTTTGAAATGTTTTTTTTTTTTTCCATGTAAGAACAAACCCAAAACTTTCTGTTTACTTTTCAAGACCAAAATAGTACTGAAAGTTGTTTTGGTCTGACAAAATGCAGAAGTATGTTCCTGGAGTCCAAGGACTGGTGTGGTTTATAGCTTGTACTTGTTAAAAGCACAGCCACATCTATTTCTGTACCTAGGTGAGACCAAATTTTTTTACCTGAGGTTAAACTGTTGAGACTACAGCATACATGCAGAGGAAGGGAGAAGGGCTCTGAGGAGAAAGCACGTTTTGCTAAAACTTCATTTTGATAGAAACATTCAGAGCAGCAGTGTTGAGATGAATTAGAGGTCTGAGGGTAGGCATGGCAGGGGAAGAGATCTGAGGAACAATCAGGAATTACATATTTGCTGCACTGAAAGTCAGACCCCAGAGTATTCAGATATTCAGAAATGGATTTTTAATGATCCAGTAGGATTTAAAGGATGACTGAGGGTCAGCCTTTAATTTTTGTTCTCCACAGGTCATGGCAACAAGGCCCATAGTACATGCACAGGACATTCTCATAGATCTTCCATACCTACCTTTTTACTATGGCAGGTGAATAAACTACAGAATCTTTCCACAGGAACGTTCATGGTCTGTTAGACAATCATAATGCACAATATCAAATACAACTCAGTTGTAAAAAGCTATTACTCTTTATTGAATAATAGACTTGATGAGCAGTAAAGAAACAAATCTGGCATCTGTAGAGGCCATAGGGGTGGATAATAGAAAGGACTCCTGTCATTTTCACTGGACCAAGGACCAAGAGGGCCCACCTTATGAGCCTGTTTGCCAGACATCTGCTACGTAAGCATCACAGTTTTTATTGCTGACATGATGTTATACGGTATGGAATATCCCTTCGGCCAATTCAGGTCAGCTGTCCTGGCTGTCTCCCCTCTCAGCTTCTTGTCCACCCCCAACTTACTTGCTGGAGACAGGGGCAGAGTGCAAAAAAGAGAAAGTCTCAATGCTGTAAAGGCACCGTTCAGCAACAGCCAAAATATTAGCGTTACCAGCACTGTTTTAGCCAGAAATACAGAAGACCGCCACAGGCTGCTATGAAGAAAGTTAACTCCATCCCAGTCACACTCAGTGCACCCCAGTGCAGATAGGAGACAATTACTTTAATATATTCTGAAAGTATGATTTGGAGGATACGGTACTTCAGAGGCAATTTTATCCATTATGAAATTCTGGACTGAGAAAGCCTTTCCCCTCAGTGGTTACCCCTCTGTCGTTTAGGAAGATAATTTCCCACTCATCGGGCAGAGGGCTGTAGAACTGGCAGGATGAGAGATTACAGACTTAGAACAATCTTCCTCCGAGGCCAAGCATCTTATGGCCTTGAAGGAGTGTGTTTTTTCAGGAACATGTCAAACACCAGAGTTTCGAGGAAGAGTTTTCTTCGAAAGGTCTCTCAGTAATACTGAAACCCCACACACACCTTTTGCGTCCATTATTGTTTTTAGAATGGCAGGTCAGACAAATGCAGGTAGTTTGCATTTGCAGGTAGTGTTGCAGAAACACTTGAGTTTCTGGTGGTGGTAACTTACACCTTGCTGTGCTTTTGGTTCATGGATGAAACATAACAGGCAAGAGACAAGGTACATGGCAAGATATTCAAAAGTGTTGAGTGCCTAAGGCATCTTTCAAATCAGGATTCAAAAAGCCAGACCAATTAAATGCTTTGAATACCTTTATTGCTGCCACACTATATGGTTCAGGAAACTACTACAGTTTAACAGGACTACTATAGTTAAAATTACTTCTGAGCTATAGTTTGTTGTTGTAAATGGAAAACCACATGCACTCATGGCATGCAACATGTCAGACTACGTGCCTACACATGATCTACTATATGTCTACACATGATGCTGGCAGCAGGAGAGAAAAAAGAGAAGAAAGCAATATTCAGCTTTCCCCAGAAACAACACACAGGCATGGCACAGCTGAGGACAATGGAGGTGCAGCCAACTTTTTGGGGTCAGACAACACGTCACTGCAGGGTTTTTGAATTCCCCCTGAAACCTGCCCAGGCTTTGTCAGACAGACAGCTGGCATCATTGTGAAGGTGTTTGTGGCTTGGACTTGCACAGGAGGGTAATGGGACTGCTCTAGTCTCCTGAGGGACACCTTACTGCGCAACACTGATGAGCCCACAGTCCCTCACGAGGTGCTGCATCATACTGCAGAGGCTTTCTGCCAAATCACAGCCAGGCAAGGACCATAATGCCCCATGGCCCTCCAGAGAGCAGCAGGACTTCTCTTTGCCATGCTGAATGGGAAGACCTCTTCCCGAGGATAGCTTTTGTGTCTCTACCCCTGTGGGAAGACCTCTTGTCACTTCAGAGGTCCTTCCCAAAGGGGAGGGCTGGAGAGGGTACCTGAGGAGAAGAGCAAGGTACAAATGCAGCTACGTATCTCCATGCCCAGTATCTATGTGAAGCTGCACTCAGGACATGAACAGGACCTGTGGGTTTCACTGCCATCCTGGCAGCCAAGACCCTCCCCTCATGGTGGTGTTAAGGCACTGGAGATGGAGTTGCTGGAGACATGCAGGAGGGAAATAGAGGGTTCAGCACTGGGCTATCTCTGTCTTGGGACCTGGCAGCTGGGGAGGAAAGTCTGCAACACCTTCTGGAGGCTTGCCCCACCACCAGCCTTGCCGTACAGCCAAAGAACGGAAGCATAATTTTAGATTTCTTATTTACACAGCACTTCACCCAACTGTTCAGACAACCCAACTCCAATCAGAGTTTGCATGGCTCAGAATGAAATAATGAAATAAGCGCCACTAGCATTCTCTCTTTTGACAAGCACTCTAAACAGGAAAAGCACACTATCATTTTTTCAGCTAGCCTTGCCAAAGCAGCTATAAACATGGTGTTTATATCTTACTCCTTTCTACCACGGTATTGTGCTCTTTTGGGGAAGAAACAAGTAGAACCTGCTCTACCCCTAGGGGGAACAACATCGGCCAAAGAAGAGAATGTTCTTGCCTGGATTGTGTTTGATCAAGAAGAGGAATGGGTGGTCAGCTCTGAACTCGTGAGGAATGTGGAAGGTTATTTGTGATCCAAATACAATAAACCCTATAGCAGCAGCTGCCTCAGTGCCTTCTTAATTAACTTCCACAAAGGACTTGTGGATAGCCTTGGAGAGGAACACCCCAGGCTCTCTTGACATCCCAGAGAAATCAGCTTGTTCAGGGATGAAGGCATCCCTCATCCCCAGGGCCTGCGGAACTGGTTCGAGCTCGCAGCTCTCCTCCATTCTGAACCGGGGCAAGTATACTGTGATTTCTTGCAAATACACATTCTCCATGTTGGTCCATTCTGCTAAATTCTCATAGGTAACAGCACTCTCTAGCTGCAAGGAGAAAACACAGGGCATCACCGCCATGAGAAACTAGATCAAAATGCTCACAGCAACACTTTCTTTTAAGGAAAAGCCTGATTTTCATGATGTAGACAGAACCTGTGCCCTGCAGCTACCAAGTGTGAAATCAGGCAAATTCAGATCCAGCCTTCCCATTTGTTCAGATTCTCACCAGACACCAATACAGCATCATGTCTTGATACTTTTGCAAGGAAGAAGTAAGGTAAGGTCCCTTCTCTAGTGCTACATTTTGTCCACTGAAATAGGTATTAACTCCCTTGGAAAGGCTAGGAAGTGTTGCTTTTAAGCAGGTTTTCTCAGTCTTTCTCTGCTCTTCTGAAGCACTCTATAAACATGAATCTCTCTAATCTTTACACAGGCAACAGCATTCCACCTATGGAAATCAAGATAAAACCCATAACAATAAGAGATACGAGCTTGACCTGCATGGCTAGGAAGCATCTTGATTAAGTAGTCGATGGACAGGTAGTTTCTCCTCCCAGGAGCAAGGAGCAAGGAACAGGACTGTTACCTGTTCAAGGCCAGTAGACTCGTCATAAATGTTTTCTGGCAGAAGAATGAACATGCTGAGCTCTTTTGCAGAATATGGGAGCTCCAGCACTGTCACTTGCTCTTCTTGTCTTCTGGATAATTTATATTGTCCTGTCTGACACATCATTTGCACATTCCTGTGCTCTCTCTAAAATACAGAAAGTCAATCAATAGGCAGAAAAAAACAGGCAAAATAAAGCACATAATAAACCCCACAGGATCAGCCTGCTTGAAATTGCTTGTTCATTTTCCATGAATACTCCTCAAACCACCATATATTTTTGCTGAGGGCATTGTCAGAGGCTTGGGCTCCATGAAAGCCGTAACAGTTTGCACTGCTCCTCTAACTCTTTCCTAAAGGATAATGCCATGCCAGCTTCCACTACAGCTCCTGGGAAAGGCTGATGTGCCCTCAGCAAAGTCTCCTCTATAACTTATCCTCTTCAAGGAGGTTCCAAAGCTTGCCTTCACATGACCTGTCTCAAAGGCACTTGGGAAGAGGATGCTGCTTTCCCATTTCACAGGGTGAAGGCTCTTGGCTTGGATAAACTGGGCCCCCACACTTGAGCCAGGCAGAGACTTGCCCTGCAGGCAGCAGAGCACAGGTTACTAGGACTTTCCCCACTTTCCCGTGCTCCCCATGGCTCTTGTCCCAACTGTACCTTGTTCAGCCAGAAAGGCATTTCCCTGGTGTTTTTCTCCACAAATTTTTCAGCCCATTGCCCTTTGAAGTATATAGCGCTGGCCAGAACTAGCACCGTTGTGTGATCAACAGAGCCACAAGGCAACAGGTCTTTAATTTTCCCTTTAAAACAACAAACAAGGGTGAATTATGCTTTTATTTTGACCACTGACTGAGGATGATCCCATTACTTCCTCACTTGCAAGAACTGTCCGTTCGTGGCCAGAATTGATCTGCAGCTTTAGCAGAGTCAAAGCTCCCAGGAGCTCAGGGCCATCTTATGCCCCAAGCTGCTTTTACAGTAACCACAAGCAAAATTAATCACTCCATAGCATTTCTGAACACTGCTACACTCCAGAAGAGGAAGAAACTCAGACACTAGCTATTGACTTCTCCTGTGGTCATGATGCACACTCCCCAAGCCGCTAAGTGCTGGCCTTGTCCTTACCACTGGTTTGCTTTTCCACCCAGGAGTTAATCTTCCCTCTGGACTCTTCAGCAGTGTTAATGAAGCTCACCACTTCCAGCTCTGCTTGGTACAGGGCCCTTGTGGAGTCTAAGTATTGCTGCAAGACAGGGAAGAGAGGTGTCTTTCACAACAGTAATCGGGGAGCTACTTGACCACAGGGAAAAATAGGAGGCCAAGAAATGGATGCCAACCTGTATGTCACAGGTCTGTGTGGGGCTATTTTTTCCAGTATTAATGTCCTGCATCTGCTCTGTGGCTCTTCTGAAGAGACTTTCTGGGAACAAGGAGAAGCCAAGCACCCAGTTCCAGGGACACCTTTCAACTAAGAGAGTCTCAGCTCCACTGTCTTTTACTCTTGCTGTTCTTTGTGAGAGCTTTTGCTTTTCACCACAACAACCGTTTCAGCAAGATAGCTGTCAGGGATGGCAGGGCACAACCCTGCCAGCCTGGGCATCACCCATGGTCCCCGCTCCCCTGCCCTTGCGGAGCAGCCTCTCCACTGCTGCTCCCTGGTCCTGGTTGCAAGCTGGCCCTCACCTCTTGTCCCTCTGCATGTGGAGCCCCATTCCCTTCAAAGCACCAGCAAATGAAAAATAACATGCAAGGACTTCATTTTCCACACTGTGCACAGCACGAATGTGCAGAAAGAGCACTTTGGGATCAGGCCATGAAAGTTAGGTCTCAGAATATCAAAGCATAAAGAAACATCATTTTGGTGAAAATTGCCATTAAGGTCTTTCAAAAGCATTTTTGTCTCCTCCTCAGGAAATGTAGACTCTTCTCAACTTTTTACAAATGCCTATTTAACCTTGTAAGTAACTCTCTTTATTCTCTGCTCACTCTGTAACTCATTCATCTGTGAGAGCTTGCTTTTCTGTCACAGCATCAGCAATACCGAAACGTGCAACTAGACCTCCTCAGCAGAAGTTCAAAGTATAGTACAGAAGTTTTTTAAAGCCACAAAACCTACAAATGGTTGTCACTTACCTGAAGGAACTGGTAAGTCACTTCTCCAAAGAGCTTATTGGCAATCCTGATGGAGCATGTGGAACTAGCTTTGCCAAGGGCAGGCAGAAGCTCCTGGAACTGAGAATGGTCTCCTCCGGCTTCTTCACACTGTGAGCAGCAGGGGAAAGCTTTCTTTAGCAAGATGCTCCCCTGGCGATCCACCTGTATGCCCCCAGGCTGAACTCATAGTTGCTCTCCCCAAATGCGCTTGTGGGGCCAAGGGGCACACAAAGACCCACAATCATATAATTGTAGAATCATGGAATCATTAAGGTTGGACTAGACCTCAGGATCATCAAGTCCAACCATCAACCCACACCACCTAACTCACTAAACCATGTCCCGAAGCACAACATCTACACATTTCTTGAACACCTCCAGGGATGGTGACGCCCCCCCTTCCGTGGGCAGCCTGTTCCAATGCCTGATCACTCTTTCAGTGAAGAAATTTTTTCTAATATCCAGCCTAAACCTCCCCTGGCGCAACTTGAGGCCATTTCCTCTTGTCCTATCACTTGTTACTTTAGAGAAGAGGCCAGCACCCACCTCACTACACCCTCCTTGTAGGTAGTTGTAGAGAGTGATGAGGTCTCCTCTCAGCCTCCTCTTCTCTAGACTAAACAACCCCAGCTCCCTCAGCCGCTCCTCATAAGACCTGTGCTCCAGACCCTTCATGAGCTTCGCTGCCCTTCTCTGGACCTGCTCCAGCACCTCAGTGTCCTTCTTGTGGTGAGGGGCCCAAAACTGAACACAGGATTCAAGGTGCGGCCTCACCAGTGCTGAGTACAGGGGCACAATCACTTCCCTAGTCCTGCTGGCCGCACTATTGCTGATGCAGGCCAGGATGCTCTTGGCCTTCTTGGCCACCGGGGCACACTGCTGGCTCATGTTCAGCTGTCTGAAAGATGCGTCTTGGCTTCCTGACCATCCAGTGTTGCATAGTTGTCTCCCTCCCCTCCTGTAATTTCCACCTTGAAAAAGGATCATCCTGTTTAAATCTAGCAACACTTTACACAGCAAAGCAATGAGGTCCCTTTTGCATGTGCACACAGGTTTCAAAGTTTGATGAGAACAGGGCTGAACTCTGCTCTTACTGTGCCTTTGGATGAAGTACTGCCATTTAGCAGGTAAGTCTGCCTTGCCCTGCTTTGCTTCACACTACAGTTCAATGTTATCACACAGTTAGATACTGTCTCACCTTTCCAGTTGAGGTCTTGGTTCCTGGGCTTGCTGTGCTCAGCACCTCATGAAGATGAAGCACCTGCCATATAAATTCAATATAAATCTATATAAATAGATTAATGAAGATACAAATAATGCATTGAGGTTGCAATGCAGCCTCATGGGCACTGCAAGTAAGATAAGCATGTTTGGAAAGGAGAGCTTTGAGACCTGTAGCTACCACCTCTTTCAGTTTGCTATTTGTCAAGAACATGGCCCGGACTGTCAGAAGACTCCTGCCTCTTCTTTGTTTCCAAATGTAAGCTTCTAATTGCAGTCCCCGGGAAAAGGAAAAGGAAAAGAAACCCACCTTCTCCATCTCTTTGGCTGTGTTGCCTCTGGCACCCAGCTGGACCATGCTCAGGGCAGCTGAGATATTCAGTGGGGAGAAGAAAATATTTTCATTTATTTTTCTTTTTCTCAGTTCTTTGAAGATGTCCAGGCAGAACTTGGCATTTGCTGGACTGAGGGAGCCCATTGTGGTGTGGCCAAGGCCTGCAACAGGACAACCAGGGAATCCATCTCACAAACATTGCCATCGTCAGAGCACACAGGGCAGAGAGAGTTGGAAACACAGAGCCCTTCTCAGGAAGCTCAGCACCCCAAGCACCAACTCGCTCCTGGGAGCAGGTTTCAGACCACAGTTAGCACTTCATAGCAAAGTCCACCCCCACCCTGACCCGAACAGCCACCTTGGGGCAAATCATGCCTTTAGGCACACCCTTGCTCTTCCGCTGTCTGCTCCAGCTAGCTCCACACTCACTTTTATGCCCTTTTCTTGCAAGAACTGCCACATGGCTTGGAAGTATTGGTCAGCCTTCAGACACCGTGCTTCACTGAAGTATACTGTATAAAAACTATTATTGTTTGTATATTGTCTAAAACATGAAGCACGTAGTACGAAAACAGCCAACAGGGAGACCAGCGTACTGGATTGCCAAGTCATAGCCACACAACAACATGGAAAGACCTTCCTCTACCTCCTGAATTTGAGGGAGCAAGTTCAGCCACATCCCAGCACTTCTAAGGTAACTGCCTTGCCATTTATCTTCTTTTGCCTTTTAAGGGCATTACCAAATTCCCTCCTGCTGTTGAGCAAGCTTGTTCACTTGAGCAAAGAATTTGGCTGCATACTTCTTACATCCCGGAATTATTGTGACATCCGTGAAATGTGAAAGTCAGCCCTGTAGGCAGAAGCGTCACAGCCTGCCTTTGTGCATGGCTGCAACAGACTTTGCTCCCATCCAGCTTCTGTTTCCAGTCCAATCACTGCCCTTAGGGAAGCTAAAGCTGAGAAAGTTACCTTCTCCTGGGAAGATCTGATGCTGGCAGCTTCTTCACTGATGGAAGGCTGTGTTCTGCCTTGTCTTAAATCAAAATGGACCGCTGCGTAGTCTGGCTCCCTGCCCAGTTTATTTCTGAAGAAGGAGCATGCCCAGGGAAATCAGAGACAACAGCCAGAGTACCAGGAGAATGGTTTTTCACATCCTGCAGCAAAGCAGAAGACACTATCCAGTCTCTCCTGGTTTTCACTTTCTGAAACAAGTAGTGAAAGAAGAAAATATGTTTTTTTCCCCGCCCAGAGAGGAGGCACCCTGTTGATGCTGCTGCATCTCATTAGCATGCTCTGCAGAATCATCTGAAAGACATGACGAGCATCTGCAGAAAGCGTACAGTAACAGCAAGAGTCAAACAGAAACAAATCAGAAAATAAGAGTCTGATATGCAGTGTCCAGAGAGGCACCTCTCCCTGAGGAACTTATGTGCGTCTGATAACCTCTGTCTGGTGGGGAGCTCTGACAGTCCTGCAGCAGATAATAGATCTCGGCCCATAGCCACAACATGTTATTTCTTCTTTAACCCAGGCCTTCCTGGAGACGTGCAATGATCTGGCCTGTGCCCCAGCAGCTTCTCTGCCTGAGGGCTGCGCTTCACTGGGGCTGCCTCAGTGCAGGCACTTTGGCTGTCTCGGGCGTCTTAACATGTTTTGCTTCCTGTGTCAGCAAGAGCCAGAGAGCAGAGGGAGCACACGATGGCCTTCAGCAGCACAACCCAACCTGAGTTTTGAGCATCTTCTGAACTGTGGGTCAGGAGGTGGCAGGCCTAACCAGGTGCTACAGGACCTGGTCCAGAGGGCAGAAGGGGCTGTAGTTAGAATCACAGAATAGTTCGGTTTGGAAGGGACTTTAAAGATCATCTATTTCCAACCCCCCTGCCATGGGCAGGGACACCTCCCACTAGCCCAGGTTGCTCAAAGCCTCATCCAGCCTGGCCTTGAACACCTCCAGGGATGGGGCATCCACAGCTTCCCTGGGCAACCTGTTCCAGTGTCTCACCACCCTCACAGTGAAAAATTTCTTCCTTATATCTAATCTAAATCTACCTTCTTTCAGTGTAAAGCCTTTTCAGTTTAAAGTTACACATCTTTGGGAACAGACCCTGGCACCAAGATGCTCCCATAGGGCAATAATTTTAGGGAACAGGGTCTTCCATTGACCTCATGCAGGAAAAGGGTAAGAGGGGGTGAAGTGAAGGCACTACCATCCCTGCTTAGGAGAGCTCAATATGGCCATCACTGCTGGTCATGTGCAGGGAAGAGCACTGAGCTGGAGCAGCTCCTTCATTCAAACTGGTGCTCCTTCCCCCTCCAAGGCTGGATGTGGATTTTTCCCCACAACACCAAAGACAGTTAGACACTGCAATCAGAGCACTTTCAGCTGAGGTGCTCAGCTCTGAATATTTGCTGCTGTACTCCGGATATGGATCTGATTTCCTGACCCCTAGGTCTAGCCCATATGTTTCAGCAGAACCGCGCGGGGAGCTTGAGGCATCATTGATGTTTTGCCTTTAGGCTTGACATGCATATGGGGCTCATGCAGCTTTTGTTGAGCTCCACAATCAGTGTCAGGCTGCACCTCTGGATGGCTTGCACAAAACAGCAACCAAAAAAGGCAGTAAGGTGGCGTTGGTCCTGTCTGGGAGCCCAGGAGTTTCTGGGAGCCCAGGAGATACATGAAAGGCCCGTGGGTATGTCTTCTAGGATCCTTCATACTCATCATCATTCGTGAACAAGGAAATGAACACCATGCTGCCAAAGCACCTGTTCATCTTTTGACCCTGGAGGCTGTTATCCTTCACAAGCAGCGGTCACGTTTTTCACGGTGTTTCCCCCTGGTGTCTCGAGACTGGGCATTATGACTATTTCAGGCCAACAGGCACTGTCCTCAGCACTCCTCCAGGCAGAACATCATACTTCTCACAGGAGACCAGCAGCTGACTCCATTGAGCAAAATGCAGCTAAGCCGCCATATGGATATCACATTAGGATTGTACTACTGTAATTTGAAAACACGATTTGGGGGAATTTCCCCTATTATGAAACTGTGGATTGAGAAAGCCTTTCCCTTCAGTGGTGGCCTCTCTACTCTTCAGCAAGATAATTTCTCACTCGGCAGGCTGAGGGCTGTGGAAAAGGTGGAACTGGTCATTGCTGGCCTGTGTTTGGGATTGCTTAGTGCTGGCAGATTGCAGGGGAGAGAAGTGACCGGTAGCAGAGCAGGCTGTAGTGGAGGGCACTTGGAAAAGGGGCTTTCAGGGGTGTGAGTGGAGGCAGAGCTGCAGCTGGTGCTGTGAGGCTGCAGGCTGCGACGAGTGCTGTGCCAAAAGCTAGCTGCCTTGCAAGGCGTTGCGCAAGAAAAGCAGACATCCATCAGGATGTGCAATGGAGGTCCTTCAGCAGTGTTTTCCCAGAATGTTTAAAATTGTTGGTAAGTATATGGAAAAGCTGGACCCTGTTTCCAAACTTTAGCAGTCAAGTGAGGGAGTAACAGAAAACAATCTTGGAGCTGTGTAGGTGGCAGGGCTCTTATACAAAAGCTGTGTTGCATTATCTCAGAATTAACTTATAGTTTCATGCCTGAGGATTCCAATGAAAAAGCTGCACAGCAGCACTCTCTGAAGAGCTGAAAGGATGCTCACAATCGAAGTACTTTATTTGCTTTTTTCTTTTCTAGGCAGATATTAAGAAAGTGAGGAAAACACAAAGATAGAGCAAAATATCATTATTGTTAGCATACTCACCTAGCTATAGATACTTGTTTTCTGTTAAAGTGTTATTGGATTAAAATAAGAATAGTCCTAGGAGAAGAGACTGGAAGCCAGAACTCATCTACTAGATGTCCTAGCTATTGAACTGCAAAGTTATCAGTCCTTGAGCTCTCCTCTTGTGTCATTCAGTTGCATTCATTCAAGTAAGGGTACAACTCCAAAAGGAAGGTGGGCGGTTTTCCCACCCAGCCTATGCTAAAACCTAGTGCCTGATAGTGCTTGGTGCATTCTCCTGGGAGACGCAGGCTTTAAGTCCAGCGAGGGTATGGGACACACTGAAGGCAGGCCTTTCACCTCCTGAGCCACATGAATTTCTCCACTGGAGAAGTTATGTTGCATTTTCACTTAAAAACCCAAAGTTGCTCTAATGGCATGTTCAGGGAGCCCTATTTGAATAGCTTGCACAAGGTCTGCTTTGAACACATTCACTAGATGCTCTCCAGGGACTTGCACCTTGTTCCACCTTGTTGCTGGATTTCAGCACTGGCAAAGCATGTCATTGCTCATATCAAGGCAGTTCAGAGCAAGCAAAGAAAAACACTAGCTGCTAAAGAATTTATGAAAGGTGGAAATAAAATGCCTACAAATTTTGGATACTTCCACATGCATAGGAAAAGAGACTTTTTCTTTCAGATGGCTTTTTGGATGTATATGCTTAAAGCCAGCCTATGTTCTGTTTAGGAGAGCCACATCATTATTTTAGTGTTGCTTCTCCTTTCTGAAGCCATCTATAATTCTGTGCATTGCACATGTTACTCACTGATTCTCCATTACATATACACAGAAAAATACAGTCAGGAAATGTGACTTCTGAATCTGTTTTCATAAAGCCTGTGAATACTATGATGTAGTACCCACTAGAAGTGATTATAATTCCATATAGAAAATGAGTGTACTTTACGAAGAAAATAAAATCAAGGATTTACTAAGAGGCAAATTTTTCATAAAGATGGAAATCAAAAGCCTAGATTATCCTACTTCTGCTACTGTATGAATGACTGTACAGGTGGGGTAGAATAGCACCTTGTATAGTACAGAAGGCATGAAATCTCTTACATTACCATCAGTCAAGGCCAGCCTTTCATGTGTGGCAGTTTTATATTGCATCAAATATTACATTATTACAATTAATATTAATAAGTTATAACTGAATAAAAGTTGACCCTACTAGGCTAATGGAATAAAACATAGTGTAATATGGAAGTTAAAAAAAATAAGTGAATTCAAAGCACTACTTCTGCATGATTTTCTGAAACCATCCAAGAAAGTAAGCTGGCACTTGAGACCTTTTTTGGAAGTGTGGGATGGATGGGCCACAAGAAAGGTGATAGAAACGTGACAAATACTGGAAGGGAGACTGCAATCCATAAGTGTTACAAAGCTTCAGACAGAAAAGGGATACCATTTGTCTGGCAGGGCTGGGGAAATAAGAATATTTGGAAGAAATCAGTGACAGGATTGTTTCTAAGCACCATTTGATTAATGTTAGTTTTTTTACTAATTATACTGCTGTGTTCAGTCTTAAGATCAGAAGGAATTACTATACTTATCTGAGTTTCTGTCTAAAATGGATTAGTCTCCAGCACTAAATAGATCAGTCCATAACACCAAGGCCAAAACCAGAAAATGACTGAGAGACAAATTCTGAGAAATTCATAGGACAACTTAGGAAATAACAAGTCCAGTAAGTGCTGCAAAGTAGCCTCTCTTGAAGTGTACCTGTTGAACCTTTTCTGGTTTATTTTTTAGTCTTTGGGATAAAGCTTTTCCCCAAGAGTCAAATCAGTGTTTAAGCTTTCTACAGCAGTGCCACGTGGGGTCCTGACTCTTCTGGAAATGTAAGTATGCCATCTTTATTAGATTTGAAATATATACTGAATTGGTTTCTAAAGTTTAACTCTCTTTGGATATGAATGAATAACACATATAGTTGTGTATGGGGTAGGCATTTCACTTTACTGTTCATAAGGTACCGACTGATTTTGTGACTTCGCTATTATACCCTCACAATCAAATCCTGTAGATTTGCTGCTTTCCACAGGACTGTATATTTTGGGTCTAAGACACAATAGCTAATAACTTTTCTGTTTTTTACTGACTCAGGTATTTCGTGATACAACGTGGTTACTATAAACTAGTTTGACCAGCTTAAATCAGTAACCAACCAGAACTGAGTAGGGTTAGCCAAATTCAGCTAACCAGTGCGGAAGGCACAGAACCATTGGGTTGAGGAAGACCCTTAAAGATCACCTAGTCCAACCCCGGGGACCCAGGGCAGGGCAGCAAACGCCTTGCCAGTTGCAAAGGGGCTGCCTGTTCCTTGGTGAGCTGCAAGCAGTGGGGAGAGAAGAGGCATCAGACCTTGTTTGCACAGATGGGGATCGGAAGGGAGAGGCACTCCCTTCAGTAGAGTTTGTGCTGAGGGGAAAAAATAAAGTAAAAAATCTATGTTGCATAGACATTTGTTTTTTCCTTCATGGAATTAATCTTTCCATAGTTCAGAAGATGATGGCAGCAGTAAAACTGCTGCTATTGCACATACCAGAAACAGCCTGGCCGCATCCCTTGTTCTGTGCAGGACTCACCACATCGCTTCACAGCTCCCGTGCTCTGGTGGCACAGGAATGGCCCAGCTTAGCCAGTGCTAAACAGAGACTGTTATTGCAAACCTCCCCATCTTCCACTTTCAAGACTAAGCTCTTGCATTCTTCATGGGTAGCAAGGGCAGATCCATTCCCCTGCTAACCCACAGTGTTGTCGGAAACTCCTGTTTTAACTCAGGAGTGCCAAAAAAGGATATGCTGGGGGTTGGGGGCTGTATACTCATTTCTGAGAAATGATGTGAATAAAGGGAAGGGTTTTTTTCCTGTGGCATTTAACACTTCATCACAGGAATCCCCCTCCCTGCCTTTTCAGAAATACTGTTGATTTTTGAGGTTGCAGTGCTCAGAACTTCCCCGGGGAATGTAAACACTGTATGATGACAGCTGTAGGTAATAAAAACATTGTCTTAACAGGCAGTGTGGGCTGCCAGCCTCCAGAAGGGAAACATGGACACAGCCTGGAGACCTACTGCTGCAGCTGTACTGCACCTTCAGATTAGGCAGTCAACAGTAGTTTGTTTATTTGACTCTTTTATTGTCCTGTTCCTGTCTGTTCTTGCTCAGTTATCATTCACTCTTATTTCCTAGACTTTCTCGTCCAAAGGGCCCCAGGTAACTTACGGTGCATAAGCTATGGTAATCATAAATGCAGAACACCCAATTATATGGCAAACAATTAAGTTATGCTTTCCTTTTTATGGGTCACAAAGCATGTTGCAAACATTAACTTCTTAAACCTCATACAGAATGCCTCTGAGGAAGACGTTACTTATGTTAAACCAGAAAATTAACAGTTATGTCTCCCTGTCAGTCAGTGCCAAGTTTTATTTTTCTCCCACAGACTAAAAACCTTCCCAGGTTATGTTTAACTGTGATTGCTGTGATTTACACCACCCTTTACAATACATTTCTTCATTTCGCTGAGCATGGAGAGAGCCGTGTCTTTACAAATGCATCTAAGATTGCTAAAGTTCACTAGACAGCAGCATGGAAGGAAGAAAACACGTTTCTTGGAAGCCCATGGCTACAGTTTTCCACGTCAGTAACTTCAATGGGGTGCTTTGGACCATTTCCCTCCTATTTCTTGAGACTGAAATCACTTGATTTATCCCCATATAAAAGGCAGTCTTCTTTACTATGTAAATAATTAACCAACTTTAGAAATGTGTTTTCATATCCTGTTCCTGCAGACATCATGCGTACAAAGTTCTCTTTGGTGTCATTCAAGAACTTAGTGGGGGGCTTAGGGGAGGTTGTCCAGAGAGGTGGTGGACTCTCCATCCTTGGAGATATCCAAAAGCCATCTGGATGTGGTCCTGGGCAACTGGCTGTAGGTGGCCCTGCTTGGGCAGGGGAGGTGGATCAGATGGGCTGCAGAGGTCCCTTCTGACCTCAACCATTCCGTGAGCTTTTATTTCAAAAATGCATGCAGAAGAAGTCCAGTAAAAAGAGGGCCCCAATCCTGACCTCTTGTATACATAACTACTGTTGTAATCAACTCCCTTTTTAGAGGTGTCCCTGAGGGCAGAATCCTGTCCTTTTCCCTGATTATTCCTACTATTATCATAAAAACCAATGCTACTAATAAAAACTCACACAAAAAGATCCAAGGCTCATAAAAGGAGTACATGTCACATCATTCGTCCAATTGGTAAGGTGACACTTTCAATATAGGCGTCCATCTAAATAATAAATGAAGCCAAAGCTGCCTCTAGCATAAGCTTTTTATGTAACTCAGAATAGCACAAAGGCAGATCCAGTACACATCACTGGGGAGAAAGTGGTACAGTTACCAGTAAATAGGTATATTTGCTGTAAATAACTATCTCCTCCTTGGCTGTGAACGGTTGCTGCAGGAAAGGGAATGATGAAGGTCAGATCTCCACTGTGCAAAGGATGTGCCACAGTTACAGAATGCAGGTAAGGAAAAGGGGTCTCTAAAGCATCTCTCTGCTGACCAGGACTGAGCAGGCCAGGAATTGAAAAATACAGATAAGGGCTACTCTGGTTTTACTGGCAGTTACTGAAAATTGTTGCAGACAATTCTCAGACAGCAGCATATCAACTCCACCTTCACACACCCAGGAAAGTGCTGTACTACGCTACATGGCTTGGCTGGGGAACTGTAAGGAACACAGCAGCATATGTGGACATCGAGGAAACAAAATTTTATTCATATCCAGTGAGGTTAAAGCAAAATTTACTCCTGTTCTGGACTCAGATCAATATTTGCAATTCAAGGAGCCTAGCAACAGAGCATACAATTCATGGGTTCTAAGCTAAGATTGGTTGCAATGATTACTTTGAAATACAAACTAGCTGTCAAAGGATTAAGAATGCATTGGGAAAAAATACAATTTCTGATTTTCATCCAGGTGTTTCTCACAATGTTAGAAAATGGCCCTGACTTTAAGGTGAGCAGAGTTTGCCAAAGAAAAGAATGGTATTGCTAGGATTGTGTCTGATACAGAATAAGAACGGGCGGTCAACCATAAACACTTCTGTGAGAGGAAGAGACCTCCCCACGACAACAGCTCCTGTACCAGCTGCTGCTATGGTGCCTTCCTCATTGACTTCCACGTATGTCTTATGGACAGCTTTTGACAGCACCAGATACTTTGCAGATGACATTGCGGAAAGATCAGCTTTCGATTCAGTGAAGATGTCAGTCATCCCCAGCTCTTGCAATAGCTCACTGAGGTCAAAGGTGCCTTCAAGCTTGAATCGGGGAAGGTATACCTCCACTGTTGTCTCAAACATGTGCTCTGAAGAGGCCCACAGCATTAAATTTTCATAGGTCATTGCACGTTCAATCTAGAAGATGGGAAAAAAAAGAGCTGAAAATAGGTGGGCAGCTTTGAAAAGTTTAGCTCTTTACCCAGCCTTAATTCAGACAATCAACTTTCAGCCATAGTCCATGATACTTACTGCCTTACCTGCTCCAGCCCACTGGTAGATCCATCAGCCATGTCACCTGGAAGCAGGATAATCATGCTCAGTGACTTCTGAGCATAAGGGAGTTCAAGGACCTGAGCACCCATCTCCTCAATGTAGCCTAATTTAAACTTGCCTTTCTGATACATCATCTGCACAGGTTTTTTCTCTTTCTATTTAAAATAAAATGATATGGTTACTTAAGCAATACAGCTCTCAACATTTAAACTTATTGCAGGTGTAATATCAGTAGCCAGGGTTTCAGCGGTAACTGTTGTTAGGATAAAAATTTTTCTTTACTTTGTTGCACCTACAGTGACACACAAACATCATCTTTGCCATGCATAAATAAAGGGGATAATGCTCTGAAAAAAAAGAAACAATTTTCCTGCAACTGATCAAATAGTGAAGTTGCTTAATAGTGTTACACTTCCAAACAGGCTGATTCTGGTTGGATTTGCTAGTCCTAACTTAGACTGGGATGAAGAAGAAATAGCACTGCAAGAGTCAGGCTGCCATTTATCAGACTGATTGTTCAGACAGGAAGCAATGAAGAGGTTAAGGGCAAAATCATAGCATTTCTCAGGCATGCTCTTCTGGGCCTTGTCATCTTGCCTTTTTTGTGAGGAGCTTGTTTGAAAGCTGTATAAAGGCTCAAGTTTCACTTTACAGTTAGCTAACTTCCTAGCTAACTTCTTAAGCAATGAAAGAAGAATTTCAGTAGACGACATATTTTCAGAAAAAATACTGCTTGTATTGATTAGCATATAAAGAAGAATCTGTACAGCTTCTCCCTACCTCATAGCTTCTCCTACTGCAGCAGCATACCAAATGTTTTCAGCTGTAGACCATTGTCAATGTATCAATATATATCCAAAGATATATTTAAAGTCACAGATTTAAGTACCGAATATGAGTTTCTTACCAGTGTCTTAACAATGGAATGCAGCACGATAGCTAGAAATATGTTTTACTGACCTTTTCTTTTGATATATGAGGAACACACAAAAGAGACTTTTTCCCATACAAAACTCTGCAACTTAAGATCAGACCTAAATCTGCTGGGTTTTTTCTTTTATTGTGGATGAGAATACTGGCACAACATATGGAAAGAAGACGAAACTGAATTAAATGAAAGTAAATGTTTTCTATTCTCTTTTTTGGTAATATCTCTTAGACTTAAAAGGCACACACAGTACGTGGAGGAATGTCCTTGTTAAAGAATTAACTTTGCAACCATCTTGACAAGACCTTCATTAAACAATGAAGGCTTTGGTGATACCCCTATGTCAGAAAAAAAGGGCTAAAAATAAAAACACATTTAAAATAACTTTCAAACATTACAAATACTATAAATAAACTGAAATACTCTATAAGAATTTCTCGTTTTTCAAACTGCAGCTATATTTTTGTGGTTTGCTAGTACCTGGCCTAGTTCGTTTGGTCTGTTTCAGTCTCTCAAATACACAGCTAATGTTAAAGTGCATCGAATATATAAACACCAGGATGACCCTGTGGAGCCTGTATGAAATAGGATGTTCAGACTTGCTTCCATCCATGACAACTACCTGTAATGACTATGTTCAAAAGTGCTAATCAGGGCTAATGCTTGTGTTTCACCAGTCAACAAAGCAAAATTCTGAGTTGTTGCAACTTCGAAGACTTGCACACTTTTCCAGTACAGATTATGCTTTTCTGTGAAGAACCCTCCTGCCATCTCTACCCAACAGGAGAGGCAGGTTAAGTTCCCAGCACACCCATACCTTTCTCACAGGGCAACTGAGCCCTGGACATCCTGCTTCTGTGTTATGCTTGCTTCATTGCTCACGGTATCTAGGGTAAATAATGTTAAGATTTACAGAATGCAGATGTACCTGATTCAGTTTAAAATCTCTCTGTACTGTTTTTTGCTCCTCAAACTTGTGTTCCCAGGATGCTCTGAAGTAGACTACATTCACCAGCAGCAGCAATGCACGTGCGTCAATCACACCAGGAGCAAAGAGTTCCTTGATTTTACCTAAAGGAAATTTTGGAGTACACAAGTATTTGTTAGTTGTCATTAAGACTCCAGACTGAGACTCAATTACTCGTCTGTGAACTTAGTTTTGGAGAAACTTAGAAATCCAGTTCTTGGTTTACTCAAAGGACAGGAACAATATAGGCAAACAAATGGTAGATTCCTCTTCGCTGTTACCAGTCAGGGAGGACAAGGGGGAGCTGGGTCACCAAATTACCAGATGTCAGTCTCAGTGAACATGCATATGTGCCAGCTGACATTAACCATGGGGAAGAAGGCAGCATCAGTAATGACATATTTCAGTTTACATATGGGCATCTTTCTCTTTCCACCAAGCACAGCAGTTAACCAGCTGTGGCGTTTTTGACTTTCTACACAGAGACCGATGTAGGACACAGCAGGTCCACAAGCTTCATATGAGCACCCAGAGCAACTATGGCTCCTAACCCTGTGCCAGGTGGCTCCTGAACCTTCACCCCTCTTACCCCTCTTAGTGGGGTTAACAGCTCTTTCCCACACCAGTCACAGGCAGCTCTGCCAGTACAAGGACAGGTTTGGTCAGGAGATGGGCAACTGAGAACATACAGAAGCCTTCAAATCTATTTGTCTGTCCCACATTAAGTTCTGGTTTATGTTCAGCCAGAAGATTTAGAAAATTCTCATCCTGATGCTACTGCAGCTGTGGCAAAACTAAAGGAAAATGGTATATATCATGTTTAGTCTAACCAGCAAGAGCCGATGGCCCCTGATAGCTTGTTAAGGCTAAGAGCCGGCTGATTGTCACTTGTGATAGTGAGTCTCGCTGGTCGTCACATCTTTTGTCTTTGTGGGCATTGCTCTTCATATAACAATGTTCACAGAAGCAGTTTGTCTGCTCAAGCCTTATAGGTAATATTGCAATTACCATGCCAGGCCTAAGGGTGGGAATACAAAAGTATTTGACAACAAACACACCTTTAATACAGAAATAATTTACTTACTCTAATATTTCAAGAGTGAATGGGAAAACAAACTGTCTTTAAACAGCATAATATTGAACACCCAGAAATGTGAACAAGTCTTTGCTTTTCATACCCTGGAATTTCTTTTGTTAGAACAGTGGAAGAAGGCAGTAATAGTATGGCTATGGTTTTGCTTCATTGTACCTTGTGTCTCACTTTCAACCCAAGTGTTAATTTTTATTCTGGCAGCTTCAGCAGCACTGTGAAAGTCCACTGTCTGCAGCATAGCTCCATACAGTTCCTTAGTGCATGTTAGAAATTGCTGTAAAACAAAATAAAGATTATGAATTGGTCAAGTCTGTTAAGCACTTATTCCTTTTTGAGAGGAATCAATAGTTCAGAAGTATTTTAGAAATGGTGAGGGACTTGTTGACTCCATATGGCAAAATTTCATTTTGGAAACCTCAACCATCTGAAGTTTATTTAGAGAATCTTTGAAGAAGAGATAAGTGTTCTATTGTACAGGCAAAAAAGTAAATAAGTAAAAAGAAAGAGTCATCCCATGGAGAACTGCATACCTGAGGTCCAGATAAAAGTAAAAATTCAGAGAAGATGCAAGCTGTGTTGTTTAATGCATAAGTATTCAAAGACTTCAACAGAAATAACTGACAGCAAAGCAAAGATGTGACTTGCAAGTTATCCTTACTAGGCAGTGTGGAGACCACTCTGTCATTAGTAAGAAAGGAATAAGAAGTTCAGCACAGCAGCTCTATGCATGACACTATATAACACCTCAGGTGATAAGCCCTCTTCAAGCTTACTGCTGCCCCAGCTGTGCCACTTGCAAGCCCAGAAGTAGCTTGAATAGGCCAGTTTGGGCTGTAGTCACACCTCTGGCTGAGTGTAGACATAGGCCAAAAGTGAACAGACTCCTGCTTTATTTTTGCTCTATAGCCATTAGGGGATTTTTAATGCAAAAAAATTGAAAGCTGACACTCTTGTCTATTTCCCACCAGCCCCATGAGATACCACTCCAAGACTCACATCAAGTGCTCCAAAATACATGCAGGGACAGCAACAGCAAGGCTCAGAGTTACAGGGAAGCTTGAGGTCAGGGCCACAGCAGTTAGCAGATACAGGTAACTTACCTGCTGGAGTTCAAATCCTTGTTGTATACAGAGATTGTTGGCCAGGGTTAAAACATAGTTTTCACCAAGGTTTTGTAGTTGTAAAAGCAGTGCCTGGAATGCTTCATGGTTAAGGTTTCCATCCTTGTTACACTAGGAATATTACAAACACAATGATTATACAATTCTTCCATATAGCTTTGGTTGTTAATTTGCATCCTAATTAGATTACACTATAGGCCTTCTTGTTATACCAATTTTTAAATCCAGCTAGTCTAAGCTTTGTAGCCTGATCCTCCTTCAAATGAGAGCACTGAAGGCTTTGGTATTGACTTCATGGAAGACTTGGCCTTTAATAAGGTAACACCTTATATGAGGCATTTCCTAGTGGATCAGGCAGACTTTGTGTGTGTTATCTTGATTCCCTCCAGTGGCAGACTCCAGTGCCTTATAACTGGTGACCTACTGTGCAGTTAAGAAAAAGCTCCTGTGCTCCCTAGCCAAGTTGGTACCTGTGAGAGGGACGACTGTCTTTCCTGGCTTAGTTCTGGCTCCATTTCTGGGGCTGCACTCCCAAGGTCAGGTCCAAGGCTCATTCTTCCTTCAGCTTTCCTGATGTGGAGCACCTGTAGTTGAAGATGCCAAATTATGGCTATTGTAACTGGGATAAAAGCATTTTCATTTTTTAAAAGATTCTCTATGCTGCCCTGGATAAACGGTGAAGATTTATGAAAGATATATTCTCAGCTTCAGTCAGGCTGAAAAGACAGACTTGAAATTGTTCACATATTCATGCTTAAATTCCTATTTCTATGCTAGTGAACCAAGAAGAACTTGCACTTAGTCCCCCAAAATGCTACTCTCCACTACCTCAAAATGCTTACATTTGATCTGCATTTTTATTGCCACAGTTACCTTAAATTTCAAAACAAAAAGTTGCCTCAGGCAAAGATACAAAAATGGTTTTCTTTGAAAACATCAAAACTGGCCTTTTGCAATCATTCCTAATCTTTGCATCATCTTAGAATTATATCAAATGTGCTCTTAATGGAAACTGGTCCTTGTTCCCAATGTGCAAATATCTCACTGAAAAATTTCCAGCATCTTCTCCATTATAAAAATGTTGCATCATACATAGACTTAATCTTTTTTATTGAGGATACTGGATACCCATTGCTTTCCTAAAATAAACAAAAGTCCCTGTGTATTTGATTTATGTGGCAAGGTTATGGCAGACAGGGGGCCGTGGGGGTGGCCTCTGTGCAAAGAGACCAGGCGCTGCTCCTTGACAGCTGGTTCCAGCTGGCTCCAAGATGAGTCAAGTCTGTTTTGCCATTACAGTAATTGGTGAGTGATCTTGTCCTTATTTTGACCCATAAGCTTTTTCATCTTATTTTCTCCCCCTGTCCTGTTGAAGGGGGGGTGGGAGGGAGAGAGCAGCTGGGTGGGCACCTGGCAGCCACCAGCCAAGGTCAACCCACCACATCCTCAGAACCTCATGAGGAGAGCATGTCTACCTTCGCTGCAGGTGACCCAGCAGTCAGACTGTGCATGTGGCAGTGTTAGGATATAATGATGAAGGATGAAGATTTCCCAGTACAGAGTCAGCTACTGACAAGAACCTATGCCTTAGGATTAGTGGTCTTTTACTGCTTATAGACACAAATAAGAGAGGAAAGATCACAGAAAGCAGAACTTGCATTGTGGGGAGTAAAGTCACAGCGATAAGAGCAGTGGCCTTCTTCACCCCCTCCCTTCCTCCCTTGGTGCCTGTGAGCTCTGCAGGTGACACATTTTGACTCTTTAATGCCATAAGTGATAAGTGAGCTAACCTTCCAGCCATCCAGGTGAAATCATTTCAGGTTTCTACAACTCTCCCCACTACCCACCCTGACTCACACTTTCAGGACTCTCATAGCAACCCTGAGGGAAAGTGCCTGCCTGTAATTTTGAAAAGAAGTCTGACATTCTGGCAGCAGGCTGGGGAAAGGCCAGAGTGCCCTGCTGTGGCATATCACCTCCCCTCATTCAGCTCTTGCTCCGTGCGCCCGAGTCGGCATGGGAGCATGAGGCAAGTCATGCAGGCAGGTGGCAGGGAGCACCGTGCACCAAGCACAACTCTAAAGATGGCACCTGTGCTCGTATTCATGCTTGTTTCCTATTAAACCCTCACACACATGCTGTGCTGGGATTTCCATTAAGGGAACAGCAAGCAATGTAGAAGCATCTCAGCATGTTTCTTTAATACTTACTTTTTCTATCTGAGCAGCAGTGTTGTTTCTTGCACCTAGACAGACCAGGGCCAGGGCAACAGAGATGCTCATCGGAGAGAAGACGATGTTTGTGTCCTCTGCATTTCTGTTGAGCTTATTGTAGAGATCAAGGCAAAACTCAGTAATTGGTCTAGAAATGGAGTCCATCATGAAGCAGCTGCTGACTGGGAGCACAAAATAAAAAATAAATTTAACGCAGCTTGTTGCCTAGCTAGATCACAATGCAAAGTACCAGTCTGCCCTGAGGTTGTCTTATTGTTAGTTGCTAAATAATAGAAGTTTACTAAATTCTGAGAGCTCGAAACAGCCAACCTTGAACACATCTATTGGTCCATGCTCTACAGCAGGTGCAAGGTTACAATGGGTCTGGAAAAGGGACCTACACTTACAGCATATGTGAATTCCCCAGAAAGGACTGTTTTTTGTCTTATCCCATGGTGTATCTTATTTCAGATCATGGTATTGAAATCAATCAACTGTGGATTAACATTTTCCTTCTCCAAACTGGTTTGGTGTATACAGTTATATGTGACATTGTTGCAAGTTAAGTTAGAAGTTTACATAATAAATATCTACTCTCTGTGTGTATTAGGAAGACTGTCCTTGGGACTATTGAGAAAAACTTTTTAATCACCTAAGGTTTGTTAGATTTATCCTTGAGGATGGGAACATCCTGGAAAACAATCAGTACGTTTGGAGTAGTCAGTAAAGTTAGTGATTAGCACTGTCCAAGAGTGACCTATCCTCATTTTAATATAATTATGATGCTAAAAATCACACCTCCGAGTGTTGGGACAACCCTCCTGAATTAAGACCCCCACTTACTGAGCATGCATAGTAAATTGAAGGAACACTCTGTTTTTAAGTCAAAGTGAGAAAAGAACTAACCAACTGCAATTAAGAAGAGATAAAAACTAACCAATTGTAGTTAGAAGGATGTGGCACTAACATTTTAAACTGTAAAAATGCACAGTATGACTGAAACCGGGTGTGCTAGCTTTGCAGAATTGCCACCTAGCACCCGTCTCTGTGCAGACATGCAATAAACAGTATCTCTGGCTTATTGCACTCCAGGCAATGAACTCTGCTTCTGAGACAACAGTATAAGGGTTTCAAGCAACAGGTTTATAAAAATAAAATCATTTATAAAAAAGGTGATAAAGAGCTATGGAGACTGAACTACATACGGAAACATGAACAGTTTGAAATACACTTTTTCCCTCCTCATGAGTTTTCCAGGAGCCACAGATTCAGGAAGGCTAAACAATTAAAATTTCCAAACAAAGCAATAGCTCAACAGCCCTGAAAAGAAGCCTTCACGTTCCTGCTCTATGATATGACAAGATCTGTGTCACTCTTTTCTCTTGTACTAGAAACACAACAGTCTGACACCTTTCTTGTGGGTCACTTACGTTGAATCCACTCCACTAAAAACAAGTTGGGACAAAGTTTCAGCTTGGTCCTTGCAAGCAGAGGGCTGTCTGAAAAAAAGGGATTTAGAAACTCCTTTCCTGTCCTTTCTGAGAAGAACTGTGAAACTGTTGTGTAGATACCAGTGAAATCACACAACTTTTCTGACATCATTATACCCAAAAACCCCACACCACTTTAGTGTCACACAAATTATATTTTGGACAGCACACCAGAAAAATGTGTGAAAAGCAAAGCACACACTCCTGCCTGCTTGCAGAGCTAGAGGTGAGTAGCTGTGGCTTGTATTCCAGAAAGATGCTTTGTTTAGGGGAAAATACACAGCCACAGTATGGAGAGAAGGCCCTCACCTCTCCCACGGCACAGATCAGGCTGGCTCTGACTTTCAGCCTGCATTGGAACAAGCATGGGTCCGGTCCTTAGCAAGCTGCCAGAGCTCCTCTCCATTGAAAAGACAGGTGGGTCCGCAGCCATCTGGTTATTCCCTCTGCCCACAGACAGCCGTGGCACAGAAAGCAGGCTCCCCTTCCCAGCCCTGTGCCACCCAGCTGCTGCATCCCACATTATATGAGGAGCTTCAGCCTGTGTCACCAGAAGGCTAAGGGTGGGGAGAGGCTGGTGCAAAGCCGAACTTCAGGATCTTTCATCATCAGAGCCCCTGTATGGCCTGTCCTGGGCTGCCAGTGTCCAGCAGCCACTGCAAGAGGGGTCTAGAGCCTTCCTAGGAAGGGGCTGCCTGGTGCCGGGGACCTCCATACTCTCCCAGCCAATTGCTCCCCTGCCACCCAGTTCACCCACGGGGGCCCCGGATCTTCTACCACAGCCACAGCTCCCCCCCCAAACACAGAGCCTGCCCTTCACAGAGCTTTATTTACTCCAAAAACTATTCAAAATGTCTTGCATTTTCCTCAAGGATGCAGAGCGTGCTCTGCCTCTTGCTCAGCCATGAGCCAGCCACAGGCTTTGCAGGAGAAGCTGGGGCTCTGGTGCCAGAAGTTACAAGGCTGTAGAGAGTTGATGTGGCTCAGCTGAGACACAGAATTTGTCTGCACAAACCATCTTAGACGACAGCAAGTGCCAGACAATGGGAATGAACTCAGCCCACAGGAGAACAGACTTGGCCTAAAACAGATTGCTGCAGTGGTTTGGAAGAGCTGAAAGGTCAAGTTGCTGAATATATGAAGGTGCCACATGTGGCAAATGCAGACATTTCTTGCCTTTTGACTAGCTTGAAAAGCACAGCAATAATCAATGCTTCATCGTGCTTCTGACAGATGCTCTGTGGAAAGAACCTGCAATGCTGAAAGAACAAGTTTGTATATGTTTCATACTGAGATGTTGGTTTTACCCTGAAATCCAGAAGTACTTCACATAAAGACCTAAAACAAATGGGCAAAACAGAGGAGAAATACCCAGAAGGTTCTCTGAACAAACAAATTAAAGATGAGTTATGTCTCATTAATTCTGAAAACAGCTGCTCTAGCTCTGCTGTTTGTGTCTTTACACATTTGTGTCTTTCATTTTCCTTTTAATAACACAGTCGTCTTACCACAAGAAAAAGGCATTGTACTAAATAGTCATTTATCTTTTCTTCCACCTTCATGACCTACTATCCAAAACCTTCTGAAAACAAAACTCAGCGCTTCTTTACTGCTGAAGTTTGTATTGCTCCACTCCCACACCTCTTGAAAGATCTGAAAGGGACCCGTGAATTCCTTCACCACTAATGTAGGTTATGAGGCATATTGTAGGTGTGCCCAGATCTCAGAACGAGTCAAGGAGAAAAAAAGAGTTAATAAACTTCCTCAGAAGGAAGGAGGCACCTCCACCTCACCCTGCAGGGAGGGGACCCACAGCCAAGAGTGGAGGGAGAGCCCAGGAGCTGGGAACAGGTTTTAAATGGGAGTGCCTGGTGTACCGAGGTGGCCACTCCTTTAGAAGAAGCAGCAGGCTGTCCTCAGGGAGGCGTCCAGGTACAAACACTGTGGGAACTAGTTAGAGAGCTGCCCTGGAAACCCAAAGCAAGGGGAGGGAGCTGTGGGCCAGTGGCGGAACCTTCTTACTGCAGAATGAAAGGACTTAGTGAAGTTTCTTAATCTAAACTGGGGCAGGAACCAGTGTGTGAATGATTCCACACCATAAAGCCATGTGTGTAATCTGTGTAATCATTCAGTCAGGGAGAGTTCTGGAGTTACTGCGAGGACAGTGGAGTTTGGAGAACACCTACATGCTGGACAATAAATGGTAACGTTACTTTTAAAAGATCTTGGTGTGGTAAGGAGAGAAGATATAAAATCTAAATAAATGTTCCAGAAAGATCACAGCTGCTGATCTGCACTAGGCAAAGCATCTGCACTAACATTAGCAATAGTGCAGGATCAGCAAGCAGGGCTGGGGCTTTACAGCTGACGATGGGAGATGCTTTGC
>NW_010112598.1:0-32927 GCF_000699245.1 Pterocles gutturalis | reverse complement strand
CAGCAGCTTTTAACATAGTCCATCAGATGGAAATTGCTGGCGCTGTTACATGTGAGCAAGACGCTACCAGGAAAAGAGCTTCCTTCAGAAGAAACCACTGTATGCCAGAGACCTTGTAAACATGACGAACTTCTTCCATGGCTTCCTTTTCTGTAACTATTCATGACCGGTTCTCTCCTTACAGTTTGTTTTCAGCTAAGGGTAGATGAAATCAAGACAAAAAATCTCAAAGGATAAAAAGCTGTGCTCAAAGCAATCATAATTAACAGGTGTGTTAGATTAAATTATGCAGTCAACAGGAGGATGCAGTAAATAAGGTGCGAAGCCTAGGAGAGCTGTAGCCTTATTTTTAAGGTAATTCAATATTTAATACAAGGTAAAGCAAGAAGAAACCTGTTTTCCCTGATGCCACATGATAATTCCCACTGCATGCGTTACTTATTCAATCTGCCTCCCATTAAGGTGCTTTAATGCACATTCATTTCTCATACACAAAGGAAGACAGAAGTGGCAGAAATTATATGTGTCTATCCTAGAAAAGGAGCACATGCCAGACAATACTGTCTCCTCACATGAAAAATCTATGATTGGCAGAAGTGACTTTCTTATTTTTCATGACTGTTCATACAAAAAGGCGTTTCCAAGTGTTTCTGTGCTGATTTGTAGTGAAAGCGACAAACAGCACATACGAAAAACGAAAATTCCTACAGCACAGAAATTCTAATCCTCCCTATGTGACACAAAACATTTCCAAAGTAACATGCGCTAAATTAAAAACAAATACCTTTCAGTACAAATTAACTTTTCACGGGAAAAGTTACCAAATTCATTTTCAAACAACTTAGATTCTCAGGCTGCTACTTTTATGCCAGAAAGGGCTTTTCCTGACTGCTTTTATTATTTTGCATCAGTACCTGTAGCATCATCTCTACATCTTTCTAGGCCAATTGTTCGTGCATAAACAGATACGGATGTACATTGGCCTGTCATACGGTGGCAAGTTATTCGCTATGCCTGCATGCAGCTGCATAGGCTCCTCAGCAAACTTCTAAAGGTCGTTGCCAAACCCGAGAGCTAATATGTTAATAGCGAAGACTAGCATCCTCACTAACAAAATCTGAATACCACTCCACCCTTCCTATTTTATATAGTCATTGTTTATGAACATAAACAGTCCCCCAGCAGCAAGGTTCAGGGTACAGAGGAAACGCCTAAGCACTCAGCCAGAGGAATGCATGCCTCTCTCTGGTCTAGTGAACATTTCAAGGGTTTTTCTTGTGCCGTGGAAACCTGAGTAAATAAGGGAAAATAACCTGTATCTCCCACTTCATGTTGTGGGTGATTTTGCCCAGGTCATCAGCACCATCACTTCCTGTGAAGCCCATTTCTACCAGAGTGGTAGAGGTGCTCTGAAAGAGCCTGCCCTTCAGCCCCTCTGGAGACAGGCAGAAAAGCATCTGCTTTCTGGTATAAGCTACTGAGCTGATCAGTCCTGTGGCAGTTAGAGCTTTCTGAATGGCAGAGAGGTCCTGGGGAAATTTCAGATTTAAAAGTCTGTGAAATTTAGGCAAGAGTCCTTAGATTCGTAGCTTTGGACATGTATTCCAAAATTCCCCATCTACATCCACTGAAGTCCAGCTCCCTTTGTGTGAGCTCTTGAGCCACATGAAGTTTAGCAGTGTGTTTTGCTGCCTGCAGCCTGTAAAGGTATCTCCCTTTCTGTCCCATACGTAAACATGACGTCTACTTTAACAACCTGTAGACTACTTTGGATCTGACAAAAAAAATCACAAGCCATTTTTGAAAGAAAAAAAAAAAGAATTGTTTACCTTCTTGCCTGAAGATGCTAAATGAAGAGCACGACAGCTGACCTCTGGAGCACGTTCTTGTGAATACTGTATTACAAAAATCTCCCACTCTCTTCTGGTAAAGTTCAGCCTCTAACCAATTGTTAATGATAGCAGCATGTTGCAATGTAATGCAAATGCAATCAACATGAAGTTTCCTGCACAAGACTGGGAAACCTGTATCTAGCAATATGCTAATAGTATTTCTCTCAAAGCTGCCCAACAAGTTAGGCAGGCAATATCTGCTGGCAACCTCTCCTGATTGCAATGCCGAGTCGCCCTCAGCTGGAGAACTAGGCATTAACCCTGGAGATCCATGGCTGTACTGCTGTGCACAGTCCCTTTCGAATTTGGTGGGGTCTGGCCTGGATGCAGGGGTGTGCAGGGTTCATGCCAGGATTTGGAGAAGCCTTGTTTGGAACTGACTTCAGAGATAGAGCAAATGAATGGGAAACGAATGAGCTTTATGTTGCCTACAGTCATCTGTCTCTCTCACCTAAGGAGTCAGCTTTATGTGTATGGAAGGAGCTTAATTAAAGATGGGAAGAAGTATTTCCTTGAACTGTAACAGGAATCCCCAGCCAGGGGGTATTCTTTTAAATTGTTGGAGTTAAGAATAAAAGAAGGCCAGGAGTGGCTGATCACATAGGTTATGTCTCCAGCATAAAGTGAGCTGGAAGCAAAGAGATGGGAAGCATGGAGCTGCATCAGCAGTGTTTGATCTCTCCTAATCAGCACCACTGAGCTCAGGTGCAACACTGGGTTATGGCAGCTGGACTCAGGTCAAAATGAAGTCCTCTGGAGTTGTATGTGGCTTCGCAACTGTACTGGCTTTGTGTGGCAAGGTTCTGGTAGCAGGGGGGCTCCAGAGATTGCTGATGTGAGAAGCTGCCAGAAGCTTCTCCTATGTTCGACAGAGCCAATGCCAGCCAGCTCCAATCTGGAACCACCACTAGCCAAGCCTGAACCCATCAGTGATGGTGGGAGTCCTCTGTGATAATATATTTAAGAAGGGGAAAAAAGTTGCTGCACAATGGCAGCCAGAGAGAGAAGTGAGAATATGTGAGAGAAACAGCTCTGCAGACACCAAGGTCAGTGACGAAGGAGGGGAGGACGTGCTGCAGGCACTGGAGCAGAGATTCCCCTGCAGCCCATGGTGAGACAGCCGTCTCCCTGCAGCCATGAGGGGTAATGGGAGAGCAGAGATACACCTGTAACCCATGGGGGTTCATGGTTGTTGTAGTTTAAAGGCCACCACACAGCCTCTTGCTAAAGACCTTCTGGGCTGAGGCACGGACAGGGAGGGTTCACTTACCACTTATGGTCATGGGCAAGAAATAGACTTGACTTGGGAAAACACAAAAACAATTTAATTCATTAACAATAATAAAAAAAACAACAAAGTAACAAGAAATAGAACTACATCTTTAAAAAACGCACCTCTCCCCCACCCCTCCCTTCCTCCCAGGCCCACAGCGAATTCCTGATTTCTCTACCCTCTCACCCCTCTGCACCCTGCCCCGGTGGTGCAGGGGGCAAGGAATAGGGGTTGCAATCGGTCCATCACATGTTGTCTCTGCCACTCCTTCCTCCTCAGGGGAGGGTCCTCACAGTCTTCCCTGCTCCAGCGTGGGGTCCCTCCCATAGAAGAGTCCTTCACAAACTACTTCAACATGAGTCCTTCCCGTGGGGTCACAGTTTTCTCCACTAACTGCTCCAGCGTGGGTCTCTTCCACATATTCACGGCCTCCTTTGAGCACAGAGACCTCTTCCAACATGAGGTCCTCCACAGCCCCATCTCCATAAGCTGCAGGCAAGCTCTGCTCTCCATGGGCCGTACGGGGACAATGTGCGTCACCATGATCTTCACCATGGGCTGCAGGGGAATCTCTGCTCTGGCACCTCTTCCCTCTCCCTTCTCATCACTGACAGCATAGTTGTCCCCTCACATCCCGCACCTCTCCTTGCCGCAGGATTTTTCTCTGGCTCCTGAGAAGCTCCCGGCTCTCAGGCAGAGGCTGTGTTGTTTACTGGTTGATATACAAGAGGCTGGGCGGGCAGGCAGCTGGATGGACAGGCTGGCCGGGCCAGGCCCTGCCCAGGGCTGCACCGCCCACTCTATGCGCTGTGTCCCCAGTGTGTTATTCTCAGAGCCACTGACTGTTCCAGCCTGGAACTGGGGAAATCTCCAGCAGTTTCTCACAGGGTAGTGCGCCCCTCCCCTGCTACCAAACAAACTTGGAGCTGGGGCATTCTTACCCCCATTCCCCATGCCCCTGCGCTCCTCAGGGGGAGGAAGGAGAGAAAATTGGGAGTGAAGTTGAGCACAGGAAGAAGAGAGGAGTGGAGGAAAGGTAGTTTAAGATTTTGTTTTTATTTCTCATTACCCTGCTCTGATTTGATTGGCAATAAGTTAATTTCCCCAAGTTGAGTCTGTTTTTCCCGTGACTGATTCCACTGATTTATTTCACTTCCTCTGTAAGATATTCCCCCAGAACTTCCCTGACATCAGTTTAACTGCTTTGCCTCAGGAAATGTCAACGTATGTGCAAATTCTGTCTTTTCCAGGCCCTTAGGATAGTATACTCAGAGTTCAAAACCGTACTGCTTTCCCAGTGAGGCCAACTGGCTCTACATAGCATTTTTCAACTTTCAAAACCAAACTGCTCTTCCCCACAAACAACTGTTGTTACCACAAGATATTAAGATGTATCCTTCTATAAAGTGCTGGGAGCAGAAAGTGGACAATGATGGTGCAGCTGAGCAAGTGATGAGATGACTAGACACATAACACTGCAATTTGCAACTGCCTGCAAAAGCCAGCCATGGCTTGCATTTTACATCAGGGCCACCACCCATCACTGCATAGTAATGCTCTGTTGAAAGGTGAGGTGAAGCAGTTTGGCAACCTGAGCAAGTCCTCAGCTATGTTCACTTTCTCCATCGTAACCAGCGCCTTTCAGCACTTAGGTGTTCCTATACACACGCTCCCACACACGTTTTCCCATGTCCTCCCATGCAATTTCTTGCCCAAGGCCCAGAGGCCAGCATGGGTGGAACCGAACAATAGACCGTAATGGCGTTCATGCCAGAGGGAGCCTTACCAATACTTCTCCCTCACATGCTGCAAGATGGATAGGTTTCATACTGGGACTGGTAGACAGAAAAGTGAGAAATAAACCTGAGCTTTTAATGGACAAGCTACCCTGTTTATAAATGACCAATATATGGGTTCGCTTTCTGTAGACTAAAACAGCTTTGTATCTCTAACATCTGCTTGCCTTGCATAGGCTGGGACACCTGGGCATTAGTCAGGAGTTGCAAAAAGATGGGCCCCACCCTGAGGCAGTGTTTCTCTCTGCTTTCATGGGATATCCCTTCCTGGAAAAGCTATTACAAGGAACTCTCAGAGAAGATGTGCTTAAAATTCATGTGGATGTGCTAAATGCTCTGATCAGCACTTACATAGAGTGTGACCTCCATTGAATGAAGACTGGCTCCTGAACTGGAATGTTTTCAAGAACCTGAAAAAGCTGAGAGAGTCGTGCTTGAGTTTTTCTCCTTCAGGAAATCTCATTCAGGCAGAAAAAGAGGAATGGGGCAATCTGCCAGAGGTTTTCATCAGCCTAGCAGACTATAAGCAACTAGTCCATTTTGCCTACATATAGACTGCCTGTGCAGTTGCTTACTCAGTCATCAACTCCATATGCAATGCCCTGACCCACATCCTACAGGAGAACCAGTAGAAACCACAGTGATGACAGTCCTGGGTAACTCTGACCCCAGCCTCCAAAACAGATCAGAAAATGATGGGATGTGTAAATCCTTTCCCAGTCATTCAGCCATCACTGAAGTTATTGAGCTGGTAAAGATCTTTGCAGGCAATTCCTTCTCAGACAGGATGGGTGGCAAAGTAATTGCTTCAATTGTTACAAAAGTGAACACACAGACTGACGCTGGAGGTATTGCAGGCATTTGACACGGGTTTTATAGTGCTTTATTCTGAACAGTAATTAGGTAAACCAGTACTGAACATATGCAGCAGGCAGTCTTTACATAGAAATGAAACCTGATTACCATGATTCATATGGAATTTGGAGACTGGTAATTACAATGTTAATCTCACTCAAGTTGAAGTCCTTATTTCTTTCTGATGCCTCAAACATTAAGTTAATTGTATGGAGTCTCCTTAATGCTGAATCCAGAACTAGAAATGGCAGATAATCTGTGTATGAAAAGTGTGGCACTTCCAGTATTAATCCAACTGTTTGCTATACTAGAATTGTATAATGTTCTTTTTCTCAGGATATATACAACAGGGCTCCTTGTAGCTGCAGCGAACTGGTCCCCTCTTCCATGTCTGAAGGACAATCAGTTAAAAAAATCCCACGCAGCAGAGTCCAACCTCCCCAGTCTATGAACTGACATAGCTCCCATTGAAGAGTCTTCTGGGTATGCATTCTGTCCCCATGATTACTGCCTCTTGCATCCATAAGTCTCAGTGCAGGTGCTGTTTCACAGATGCAAGCCCTGACGCCAGCCTGAATTGTCTAGCTACGCTGCAGAACTTGGGCAGTGTTTCACTGGGCACTGGAACCCTGGACCACCAGAGTGCAGCCAGGTACAAGGGGAGGGCTATCACACCACATGTCCACATTTTCCCCTTCTAGGCAGTAGGCATCTGCAAAGAGTAGGACACGAGGGAGAGGGTTTGAATGTAGTAGCTCTTCCTCCCAGAGCCCCTTCCAACTCCTGGTCTATCTAAAACAAGCTCTCAGTTCACTTTGTTTTGGGAAAAAGATGTAACAGAGGAACAAAATGTACTTGGTGCTGAGGCTGGGATACTTCTCAGTAAAACACGATGTGTTCTTCACAGTGGGAATCCTTCAGCTTAACGGGATGAAACACAAGGTGATAAACAAGTTCTGCTGCATATGTAGAGTACATTGTATTACCCAACTGATATATAACCTCTTAGCTTTCCTTTCAGAGGTGTTAGTCAGGATGCCAAGCTTTACAGGAACACACACCACCATAAATGTAATTGTGCTTTTTCATAATGAATACGCTCTGCTTAAGGGGAACAGAATCGGCCTGAAAGAATCACGTGGCGAGTTTTGTTGTGCCTAAACAAAAAGATAAATGGATGGTCAGCTTTAAATTCATCTTTGTGTTGCAGAATCCGATATCCTGGTACCTCTCGGGACTCGCCACCTTGTTCATTTATTTCCAAAGAGACTTTATGAATGATCTTTGACAAAACCACACCTTTTGTCTCACACATCTCAGAGAAATCTGATGCACTCTCATTGAAGACATTTGTCATTCCCAGGCTTTCCAGAAGTGGCTTCAGGTCATAATTACCTTCCACGCTAAACTTTGGAAGAAATACATTCACTTTGGTGTTGGCCATCATGCTGGGATTGGTCCACTGTAATAATGTCTCGGGGGTGAGTGCCTTTTCCAGCTGAAGACATAAAGGAACAAAGGAAATCAATTAGCAGTTCAAGGAGAGAGAATAAAACAAAAGTCCCAAAAAAATAAAGTCCAGAAGGCAACCTTTGCTTTTGAATTCACAACTGTAGCATTCAGGGTTAACATACTCTCAGTTACATTGATGCAAGTATGATTTAATCCATAGTACAGGTCTCTGGAGCAACTCCACTGTATGTGTGTACTCTGACTACCAGTCCCTTGGAAGCTTTTGATAGGCCATCACCTCAACAACCATATGAAAGAACCTGAGAAAGCCAGTCCCTACCCAGGTACACCCAGCCAACAGAAAGATCCAAAAGTCGTTGATTCTTGACCCTACAGAGTAATGAAATTGCTGGTATTTGGGACAGAAAAAGCCTCCAAATCCAGAGCCTGATCTCAATCAAACATGCAGCTGTTTGATCAGTTTTTTAAAAACTCAGAAGTGAGGCGCCAGAATTTGGGTCCACAACAACTTGGTATCAGGAAAGACCTCACTTGCATTTTAAGATAAGTGTGTTCTTTTGTGGGTAATTTACTCCTACATATAAAAGTACCTTACAGCTGCAAAGGCAGAGTCCTCCTGCCTTTAAAATTTATGGCCAGTTGTAGCGAACTACAAAGGAGACTTGCATGATCATCTGTCTCTTAATCCTTAAACTTTGAAGAGATGTAAAAATATGTTCTAAAATTTTCATAGAGAAATTAAACAAGAAATAGTTGTTCTTTAGGAAATGCCTTATTCCTTTTCAAATTTTTGTGCAATTGTAATAAAAAATGGCTCATTTTCAGGCATCTCTGCTCAAAACTAAAACTTAGAGAAGTGTAAAACCTTAGTAGAATAAATAATGGATACACGTCAACTGAAAAAAATTAGGACATCAAAGTAAATAATGTCAGCACTATTGAGTACCCAGTAAGTATGACTTTAAGCACCTTTCTATAGAAAGAACAAAAATCTTAAGATGAAAATTATTTTTTGGGTCCTGATTTCCAAATTGATGCAGATTCCCAAAGTTCATCATGGGCACCTTCTACACTTTACACTGACTTCTGTGCACACGCTATCTAACAAAGTCTTGTTCACAACCTCACGCTTGGCCACAGTGGAAACAATGAAATCACAAGTATGAGATCGTGACGAGAGAAGCAGGATGAGAAGGTAAATTCACAGGAAACTTATTTTTTGTTTCCTTCTATATAGTGTCTAAATAAAAAAAAACCTCCCATAAGCGTATGGCATTATAACCAGGCTGTTTCCAAGCTCACCTGCTCCAAGCCAGTGGTCTCATCTTCAATCTCTTTGGGCAGCAGAATGAGCATGCTTATATGTTTGTTAAGGCATGGAAGCTCAAGGATAGCAACATTTAATTCTTTTACATAGCCCAGGCAAAAAGTAGCTTCCAGATTCATCATTTGCACTGGTTTAGTTTCAGTCTGCAAAACACAGAGGAACCAATATAGCATTCTTTTTAATTCACAAATAAGATGGCAAGAGAGAAGAGTTTTGTAAGCTTGCATGGAAGTGGTACATTGAGTTACCATCAGAGAACTTGTTGGCTTCTATAGGTAATGAAACCAGCTGTAAGAGACCCTGTTGGCTTTTTACAGTAGGCAGCTTTGCCAAGAAAAGTGGAACAGAATTCTACTTCATACAACAGCAACATATTGGGGATGCGCCTTAAGAGATAATTTTACCTAATATCAGTGGCCCTTCATGCCTGTTTCACCGAGTGCTACAAACTATACTGTCCACCAGGCATCGTAATGCCAGTAAGAGTCAAGCACTGAGCACATCTCAACAGTGAATGTCAATCTGTTCATACAAATAATTGATATTTTGGTTCAGGAGCTGAAACAGAATAAGAAGAAATTTCAGGCTTACCTAAAACCCTATGTCTTTGCTTTTCACGAATGAAAGAAAACAAACAAACAAACAAACTCTGTCTCATAGGGAAAACTAACAAAATGTTCTGTTCACCTGGAAACTAATTTAAAATTCAAATTCAGTAGAAAAATGTTACTTAAGGAAAAAAAAATTGAGAAGTTTCCCTTAAAAATTTTACTGTTGGTTGTATAATTTTAAAAACTTTTGTAGCTGAAACTGCTGGCTGATGTTGTAATTTATGAATATTTTCAGTGAACCTAAAACTTCATCTTTTCTCATGCACATATACATATCTATCTATATGTTTGTTATATATTTGGAGTATAATCTCTTTATCTCACAAATGTTGCCCAGCTTTATATCTCGGCTTAAAGTTGACTGTCTAATGACAATATTGATCACTGGTCACAGATTCCTGAAGGCAACAGCCATGGGTGCTGCACCCACTTGGACCTGGTGCCTAGCCTGGGCTTGATACACAGAGGGCTGCAGTCCTGAGCCCGACTGCAAAGAGGGAGATTGATGGGGTGTCATCCCTGAAGAGGAAAGCAGAGGGCCAGGCACCTAAGGGGTATAGAAAGAGACCCCACGGGCGTAGATGTTTCACAGGCTCTGTGACCAGGGGAAATGCAATGTTTTGTGCTTCACCCCTGCTGGTTTTGGGATGCAGCCTCTGGTACAGGCTGCAGTCTCTTGGAAGAAGCTACCCATGGGAATGTGGACCTCCTTGTAGGCAACGGCTGCTTCTGATCACTTGTACTCAGTTCCTGTTGTCTAAATATACTGCCAGGACAGTCTTTTCACACTGGGCCTTTGAAAGATAGAGGTGAATGCAGCAGCAAAGTTTTGAAACAACATAACAAGCACACAGGTTTAGGGACCCTTGCAAGAGCAAATAGGTTTAGATAGAGTCTAAGAATGCCATGGTAATAATAAACGTTTCTCATTTTCTCTTGTTGGGATTTCCTTAGATCAAAGTTTGCATTTGCTTGAGTGGAAACAGTACTCTATTTTTTCAGAACATACCTTGTTGACTTTAAAAGGACATTCTTTGACCTCTGCCTCTGGGAACTTCTTCATCCAGTTTGTGACAAAATAAGCTGCATTAACTAGGAGGATCTGAGTCTGGTCACTTACACTATCCTCATTCAAAATATTCTCCATTTTGCCTGTTAACAGGTTTAAGACGGTTGTTATTACAACAATACATTATCAATTATCAGTTGCTTCAACTGAATATGGAAATATTTCACTGAATTAAAAAATCTGTGTCCTGCACCTCATAGATAAAAGATTTAAGTTCTGATGGAAAATTCCAAAAAGAAGCACTTACTTAAAATTGCAGCTTGATGTTTGAAATGTGTTTTGAGATCAAGGCAGATCTTCAAAGACATGTTTTCTTGGCTTATATAGCATGGAATCAAAAATATGTGTACTGCTTTTGTTCAGTACCTTAAAGAAGGTACTGAACTTTCAGTGAAATTCAACAGGTGTAAGCAAAAAAGCATTTGTCATTTGGAGAGCAAGACTCAAAGGGAAGTTCTAGGTTAGCAACTACTCATTTGTAGACTGACACATGACAATAAAATAACCAGAATAACAAAAAATGCTGCTCTGATTACAGTTCATAATACTGTTACAGACTTCAAAAGGAACATGCAGTTGTTGTCCCCTCCCTCACTCTGCTTTAGACCTGTTCAAGCACTTCCGTAAAAGATACTGAATTCAGAGCACTGGGGAGGCAAGTCCTGCCTTCATGCACTAATTGCACAGGCAGGGCAAGGTGCTTCCCCATGGACACCTGTGCCAGCCTGGGAAGGACCAGACTCACGCACCCATGTTCTCATATTTGTACCACATGAGGGCAAGAGGCAGCAACTGATGCCAGTTACCCCTCCACGGGCTGCAGACAGGCTCTGTGATGGGTGCTGCATGATCCCGTGGGCCAGGGCAGGGCTCCTGCCCGCCCCAAGCTGGGCAGGCTCTGCCCAGGGACCCTCATGGTCACTGATGTGCACCTCCTGTGACTCGGTGACCCAGTGGCTGGTGGCTCAGTGGTACAGAACGAAAAGTGCCCACAGCCGCATTTCCACAGGAAGGCAAATAGGAGACGCACATCTGCTTGTGGTACCCGTGCTGGCAAAAGCAGCTGAGCTGAGCTCAGCTAAGCTATTAATTAACAGACTGGAATTCAGAGTTCAGCAAGTATTTCCCATTACAATAAAACTTTAAAAAGAAACCACGGCCTGGGTTTGATGTATTGATGTCAGATGTTTGTAGAGCACCACAGCCAGGAGCTGTCGTTCTCCCAAACTGTCCTGCTGCCGTCATATGTGAGCAGCTTTCCCCAAGGCTAAGGCAAGGTCAGTCTCACATTTCCACCATTAAAAATGCCGCAGCAGTAAAGTTAGCGATTTCAAAACAGGCTGAGGTTGCTAATCCTCATGAATCCAAATAATAGGTCTAGTCCCATTGCTTTCACTATGCATTTACTTATAAAAGCACTAGTAGAGGTGTCATGAGGACAAAGATCTCTTTCATCAGAGGCAAACAGCATCCCCAAGGTTAAGCTGTACTCACCATCAGTTAGATCTGAAAGAGACTTGTTGATCTTCTGCCGGGTTTCCTCAGTTTTTTCTTTGAACTCCACTAATTCTAGTTCAGATGGAAAAGGCCTCTTTGTGGAGTTGACGAAGTCCTGAAAGACACAAGGTGCCAAAGTCATCCTTGGTTAAATGCCACCCACTCAATGGCTCTTTACACAGCCTGCAACACCAGCATCCTGAGCTTCACCACAGGGTAGTTGGGGAGCTTATTATGATGGACAGCTATTAAATAACACCAGGTGACAACCAGGATGCACAGCTGCATTCGGCACATCGCTCCCATGGTTGTCTTCCATGCAGTGGTGTTACATCAGCAGCTAAAGAAACTCTGGTACTGCAGGAGTGATCACGCTGCCAGAGTTAGAAAGGATAAACAACCCTCAGTCCAGGCCTGGATAACAGAGAGGACTGAGATGAAGGCCACAGGCTGCTCGCATCATGTCTGTTCTCTCTGGATGAGACATTTATTGCTATGGATGGGTACTGGCCTTTGCTGTAGCAGAGGCTTAACAGCAGGCACTCTGACTATAGCTCATTTAACCATGTTGAGTTTTCTGAAACTTCAGTTTTAGGCTGATGTTGTCGTTGCTTGGGGCCCTATTCAAAGGCAACTTTGGGAAACAAAAAACCCACAACATTTTTCTCAGTTATTTGCAAGGTCTATATGTTATAAGGCCAAACAACACCTTCCTCACTTGCATTGTTTCAATAGACAGGCTTCTGCCTCCTCAGACAGATTAAGAAAATTACAGTTTATGCAGTAATTACTTGGGTGTGTGAACTGGACACACACTTGCATTGCCAACTTTTTTTAAAACTCCTTTTCCTTCATACTGACAATGCAAAGACCTTGATGTGGCATAGAAGCTATGTTGCATTCAAAACCTACTGAGCCTACTGACCTAAAGCATATTAATGAAAGAATTAGAAGTGTTGTAATAGTTGCATAGCATGGGGTCAAGCAGCACACTCATCCTTCTACAAACTTTTATGGCAGCAGAGAATGTTATGCTGTTCATCATCTAAGTCTAGTCAAGTAACAGCCACAAGTGAGAGAATTTATTTCAAATAACATTGCAGTCTGACACTGTAACCCGTCAACATGCTGGGCAAGCAATTCATAGCACCAGGGCTTTTCTGCACTACTTACTGTGGTAGGATTAAGAGACTTGTCTACAAAGAGCCGTTTGACCATTTTCAGTGCAAAGAAAGAGCTGAGTTTGGAAACATCTGAAGTTACTGTTTGAAACCCAAAAGAGACGTCTTTGACATCTTGTAAATGGAGTACCTGTTAAATGAACATAATAAAATAATAAGCATCTTTATTATTATTATTACCTAAACATTCATAATAGCTTAGCAAAAAATAATGCTAGTTTGTGACCAGAGCTGTGGCTTTTCATATTTAAGCTAACAACACAGCCTCTTGCTGTTGTTACTCAAAAAACTTTTATTTATTTGGCATCCTCACATAAATCTGAGAACCTGATTCTACCAGAACTTTAACCAAACGCATTTATTTCCTGTGAGCAGTCCAAATAAATCAACAGAGCTGTTTATGCTGGTGATGTGGCTTGGTCGATTAAAACTCTGTAGTTTGGAGTCATAATGTTTTCACCAAACTTACATTCCTGTCCAAAAACCTGGAAATTTAAGCCAGACAAATGAGGGTCCCAGTTAGTCTCCATTCTAGAAGTGGGTTACACCTTTAAAAATGTTTAACAGATCATCAGCTTTTCTGATTGCTGTGACTGATATATGACATCACGTGATATTTCAGCAAAAATCGATCAGATAACTCTGTCTGGTTTGGCAGGCAAAGTACGAGCTGGAGGCAGGGCTGCTGACCCATGCCTGGCCAGCTCCCAGCTCCTGGGAATAACAAGTCCAGTTCTAGGAAGTGGTGGCATGACCTAAAACTTGCTGCTTTTGGGCACCAGAGGTGAGAGATTACTGCTGGTTTTGTTTGAAAATAACCCTGTAAATATGAATTGAACTTCTAATGACTACTTATTATAGGGTCTTTGATGGTGGCTGTTTCATGACAGGCAGCCTGCCCAACGCTCCTCACCTGTCTGAAATTCCTGCATGAGGCACAGCAGATGCTAGCGGCTTTCTTTCCCTTTATCTCTCACTCCTGCTCCTTCTCCCTGAACACATCCTGTCTTCACAGGCACAACAATTTGCTGCTCTGCCTTAGCCACCTCACTGTGTCTTCCCATCTCCTTGGTCAGTGGGAGCAGAAGGAAAGGACACAGCAAGGACACATGTCCTGCTGTCCCAAGGACACAGCAACAGCACATATCTCATAGCCAAACCCCATGGGCATTTCCTCAGAAACAACTTTCTCAACTTATTTCCTTTTCCTCCAACACTTTTACTTCTTAGTACGCTAAGCACAGAAAGATTCTGTGCCTGGAAACTACGTGTGGGGAGAAAGCTGTGCTGCTGCAACTGCACTACCTGGGAGAGCTTTGAGCACGAGTTTGTTGACTGATATTGCAGAGTCAGACTGCCAGACTGGCTGCTTTTGTATCTAGCATTTAATACCCAAGAATTAAGTCAGGGGCAGGCAGAAGCTAGAACAGAGATGGAAAATACAAGATATTACATTTAAAAACATACCAAGTTCTCCTTATCATAGTCAGCACTTTTCATATACCAATTGAGAAATATAAAACAAACACGCTTGTGCAACAGAACTCCATTTGTGGATGTCTACATTAACTTATTATGGGATGGCTCAAAGCAAATTGCAGACAGAAGTGAAAATTAAATTAAGCACAGGTTAATATTTTGAACTCTCCTATTAGAAATACAACACTCAAATTTTGAAATGGTGAGGAAGCTGCAGGCATAATTTAAATTTAAAAAAAAATCTAGAGTTAATTTTTTTTATATTTTTTAAAAATAGTTCTGTTTGGAAAAATCTGCAGTGCCTGGAAGATCTTCATGGATATATTGCTGGGCAGCACTGCGAATAGCACAAGACTCATTTTAATCTGTGGCGTGAGTGGGGGCACAGGAGGCTGTGCTCGTGGGTACCTTCGGAGAACGAGGAAGTACAGGGAGGAATTTCCAAATGAGGGAAAATGTATCAAAATATGCAGAGCATCCCTCAGAGCCAGGTGATAATCAGCATATAAACGCACACTGAATTTGCTTCTCATTCACCTTTAGGTAACTGCAGAAACCGTGGCCACCCTCACTGGGATAAAAAGGAACTATTCAAGTCTCTGCTCACATGGAGGCAACAAAAGAGGCTGCAAGGCTGCCTCTCTGTGCCACAGAGCTTGATAAACTGACTGCATCATGACTGCCATGCTGCATCATGGTATTGGAAACCCCTTCAACACCATGAGCTGCTGGTAAGGAGAAACATCATTGAAGTTGTGCCCTCTGCTACTGCATCCACCTCCTCTTAGCAGGCAAAGGCAAAGTGTGAGTGCTGCTAAGCATACTTGTTGCTGACACATAATGGCAAAATTACTTCCAATTCTATAAAGCTTAGGCATGCTTGAATAATCAAAAAACAATTATCCAGAAAATGCAGTGATCTTAACTGTGACTTGCAGCCACAATCAACACTACACTAAAAGAAGACAAGGCTTTAATGGAAATGCTGAGGGCTCTGCCATGTGCCCTTCCACCTTGTATGCATTTGAGAAAGCTTTTTCTTTATGCCAGATTTTCGACCTCTTTTGCTCTTACTCTTTCCATGGAGCATGGAATTGTTCAAGAATTTTGCATGGATGGTTTGCATCCTAGCTTACAAGGGAACCACAGGTCCAGTAGAATATTAAGAATAAATAAGAAAGCTGCCTCCAACAGCCACAGAATTTTGCAGCAACAGAACAAGATGCTGACAGCTTACCTGTTTCATTTGGTCTGCCGTATCACCTCTTGTAGCTTTATATGCCAGAGCCAGAGATGTTGAGATACACAGTGGGGCAAAAATAATATTAGCTGTTTTGTCCTTCTCGCACAGTTTTTTGAACATATCAACTGCAAAGGCAGTGTTTGCTAGTTGCAGAGCATCCATTGTCATCCTGAAACAAAAAGGGAAAAGAGAGATGACTCGGAGTGTAATCCCAGCTCGGGGCTAGGTCAGAGCACTGAAAGAGGCTGGACACCACTACGGAGACTGTGCAGCTTGAACCTTCAGGGAGAGGAGAGGAGGGCCTGGCCGAGCCCACTCAGCTTCAGAGCACACCGGCAGCTCCTGAGGAGCAGGGAAGGTCTCATCCATGTCCAATCAAGGAAATTAGAGTGGTTCAGTAACAGACATCATCTTCAAGTGACAGCTGGCAATGCCACGTGTCACACTGAGCCAGCATTACCAGAAGCACTTGGGAAAACCTGGGTAGGTCAAGGTGACCTGGGCATATTGAGTCAAATTGGATCACACATGAATTTAATCTGTTTTTAATTGATACTTTTAAAATTTGCCAACTTAGAAGGTACTTTGCCTATGCTCTGGGCTCTCCTGGCTCTCAGACAGGCCTTTAATAATTAGTCTCATAATCTTTCCTGTCTCTTCCTTCATGGCTAATTGTTCATTAAAGCTTTAGCTTTGGTACATGTCCTTCCTTTAAGGGATGATTCCCCATTCTCCCTAGCCTTGTTAGACGTCTCCAGAAAGCTGTCTGGTCCTGTAGGTTGAGATTGTCCTAGGAACTTAAAGGAGGCCTCCCAGGTAAATACTTCTGTGTGCCCACTCATCACTTACACTGTTTTAACTGCAACTACCCTTTCCCTAGGTCTCCTTAATAACTGCAATTGCCACAGGGCTGTTAGGTAATCTGTGCAGTCAGGAATGGGGCGGGTGGTGCCCAAGGGACAGTTGCTGCAGTCCATGCTCTGGGATCTTCCAGACTGCTTTCACATACCTGAAATTGCACTTTGGTAGAAGCATGTTTGTGTAGATTCAAGCTAACAAGGCAGAAGCACAGAATTTCAGTCCATAGGACAAGTCTGGCAAGCACACAGAAGATGACCCCCTTGGCATAGTGAATTTGACACTACTCTGCCCCCAGTATCATGTATCCCTAAAAAAAAGGCAATATGTTAAAACTGGTGTTGAACAGCTCCATCAAAGCTATTGACAGAGGCAGAAAGGAAATGGAAAAGATGAATATTAGGAGAGACTTCAAAAGGCGTAAGATTTCACACAAAATCTAAGAGGTATCTCCAGCTTTTGCTTTCTCCAGGAAAAAAGGCAAAATAGTGGAAATCAAGTATGATGTGGAAGGGTGATTTAAAAAGGTGTGTTCTTATGCAGACATATACCTATCTGCATTTTAATTTCAAGCTCCAACACTGAAGATCTAGGGGTCCTATTTTACCCTATTATGAAAGTCAGTTATGTCTTACATTGGTAGGAGGTTTGCTAGTCTTTTGAGAAACACTTTAAAGACAGGGATTTCTCTCCAGTAACGGACTGCTTCCTACTGCAGTCTCAAACATTTCCTTACCTAGTTCATATCATTTGCATCCTAGCCAGGAAAGATCACACTAAGAGAGAGCACCAAGGTACGAGAAGACAGAAAGGGGAAGAGGGAACATATGGGCAGGGAACTGTCTCCATCCAGGTTCCTTTCTCGACCACTCACTCTCATTCTGGTTTGGGAAGGCATTTTGAATGAGAACAAACTCCTGTTTGAGTGCATGTGTCATTCTGCTCAAACTTCTGACTTTGCTGAACATCTGACACCACTGTACAAAAACACTGTGGAGCAGCTGTGGTACTTGACAGTAGTGAATTTCTTCAAAATAATCTGTGGTATTTACACATTTTTATGGGAGCAACAGAATGGGTGCATAATTTGCCTGTGACACAGTAAAGAAAACACTTTGATTTACTCATAAAGCCTGTTTGATTAGAGAAGGCCTTTTACAAAATAAATGTCTTTTTTTTTTTTTAATTTTAATTAACTTACACATGTTCCTGGATCAGTTGGGTAAGGCAACTGGTTTATTTGGCAACTGGTGTGTTTGGGGCTAAAAGATGCTGTATAAGAGGTTACAGAAATGCATTGTGCAATCTAATTAAGGAAAAAAAAAAAAGATACTGGCATAAACCCAAGGATTTTTAAATCCATGTTTGAAAAGCACACCTAACCAGCACTGCACAAAAAGTTCTTAGTGTTAGTATTAGCAACAAACTGTTTACTAACAAATCCACTATTAAAAAATAAAATTGTCTTGAAGAGGGGAAACATTAAATATTTATCACTGGAGAAAGTTACCTCCACATAAAATTATAGAGGAGTATGCTTTGCAACACCTAGAGTCTTTGCCAGACCCTGAATTCAGAATGGGCCTGGCCCATCTTCCAGTATCCCGGCAGTGCCCAGCAGCTGCTTGGCAAAGAGAGGTCGTCCATGTGGGATCCCATTTCACAGAGTCAGCAGGCATCGAGCTGATGTCAGAGTGAGGTTCAGGAAACATCTCAGAGATCTTATGGGTGTAAAGGGAGAACCAAGTGCCAGCCCAGCACTGCAACCATCTATCTTATTTACACAGTCACGATTTCTCATGCATCAAAGCAACTAATTACCAGAAAAGTCAAACTTGCCAGAAACCACGGGCTCACTGCACATATTAAAGGAGGAGAGCTTTGAGCAGAACAGTGGCAAAAGACAGTTAAAACAAATTTGAAGGACTGAGACTGCCGATGAGGGAGTAACTTGGAACAACAGAGGCAAAGGAACAAATGTAAAATAATCTATCCTTTAAAATGCCTCTCTGCAGTTGCTCATCCCAGACGTGCACCTTTGTGCCTGTGCATGACTTAAATCAACTCCCTTGCACAGGCTTCCTATCTTTCCCATTCACTCAACCATTCACACATGAACACACAGTATGTATGTATACCTTGTCTCCCCCTCTTTCCTTCTCTCCCCTCCTCTTCATCCCCCCAGTTAAAATGTGAAGATTTGGGCAGGTACAAACTTCCCAGGCATTTTTTACTGAGGAGCTGGTGGAAAATTACCCAAGGAACCAAAAATGTGTAATTTGACACTTATAATCCTCAAGAAGACAAACAATATGGAGAATCTCACAATGCAGAATGAGGCATGCGGTTTACCTGAAAACAGTTTTATTTGCTAGTAGGGTAGAATACCATTCTTCAATGCTGACAGCCTGATATTATTCTATTTAGGCCTCTGGATCTTCCTTACAGGCTAAAAATCAATATGCAATTGTAACCACTTAAAAAATACTTCTTGTTTCTTTCTGGCTTAATATTGCAAATGCTATGCTGTCATTCTAACATTAGTATTTTCGGCTATATTGGCAAACCTAGGGCGACTTTAAGATGCGTATGTGCTACCTGTGTTTCATTTACTTGGGTTGCATGAGATTCAGAATAAGAAAATAAAATAGGAAATTTTGCAAAATTGAATTAAACTCTTCTTCCTTATACCAGTGAAAAGCTGTACCATGGCTTAAAAACTCTTATTTTCTGACCTTGTTAGTAACTCTGATACTCATGACGGTCATTCTTGAAAATGAATATTACAAAATCTTAAATCTTGTTAAAGCCTTGAGTGTCCCAAGCCTTGTGAGTCCATTAAAGCCCGTTCCAGTCAAGTGAGCAGGGCTGAGGCTCCCATCAAGAGGAAAGCCTATTAGCTGCCCATTAGGAGTCTTAGAAATCAGTCCCAGCTCCTGAGTCAGTAATCACAGGGAACCCTCAATCAGGGAGGAGTCAAAAAACTGAAAATGAAATTTTAAAAAGGCCTGCTGCGTGGATTCTTCCCGAGTCCCTCCTTTCCCGGGAAAGCGCTATGTCAGCATTTCCAGAGAGGCCCGCGGCACTGGGGCATGTTCTAAGCACAGGTAGCTTGTGATCCACCCATCTCTGCTTAAAACTGTGACTCTGCCACAGCATTATAGAAACATTTTCAAATACAGAAGGGAGCTGAAAAGCTCCTGAACTAGTTTAGAAAAACCTGATTTAAGCTTGTTTATTGGTATAAGATGCCATTTTTGCTTAGTCAGTCTTGAATGCAACAGCAAAAACAAAAGCAAAACAAAAAAAACAACAGAGAGGCATTGTTTACTATTCACTTACTAAGAGAAAACCTAAACATAGCTTATCTTTTAAAAATATAATCAGGGGAATAGCAATGTCTGTGTGGAAATGTCTGACAAGTCAATTTAGCTATACGGTAGGGATAATCTGATAAAGCAGAACAAGTATTTATTTAATTCTTGTCTCGGTTAAGCAGTCCTTCTAGGAGAAGACACCTGCGGCAGATAAAGCGTGGACAGTGCTGGCCATTCCGTGCTGGGGGCCATGTATTGGATTTATAGCTTAGGAGCTGTGAGTGCCAGTGCTGTAGTCTCTCCAGTTCAAACAACTCCCACGGAGAGAATACATTATATGAAATAAACCACACGCATGTTTCACGAGTGAGGCATTAATTTTTGAAACTAGCTCAAGCATTTAACATGACCCCACTTCAGCTCTTACTCAGCAAACACAAACTATAAAGGAAATAAAAGACTTGCGTGAGACTTTTCTTCTTACTTTTACACAAATGACAACTCTCCACCTGGCAGACTACCTGTCTATGCAACAATGACACAATGTCCTCTGAACAGGTATTTCTCTGAGGGACGCAAAACATCAGACTGATGTGGGACCAAAGCACCTCTTATGATTGGGGAAAAAGCACTTCAGCAATATAGCTGGGAAAGTCACACGGGGAAGGTAAAGAAAGAAATGAGCCACACGATATGCTTTGTTGAACCTCAATAGCCAGTGAATTCTTCAAACTAAATAGTCACACTGAAAACAAAATGGTAATTACTGGACCTAGGTTCCTGCCCTTCCCTTTAAACAAGCATGGATTAGTCACTTGACGAGTAAGTCAAAGCAAACAGTGTAGCATGTACACACCTTTGCAGAAAATGCAAGGAAATGCACCTCTGTAACAGACTTACAAAACAGACTAAATCCTACTCTGACACAGCCAGCATTTTCACGGCATCATACACAACCTGCTTTTTCTGATATGCGGAAAGCCATTTGCAATAAACCACAGGAAGTATAAATATTTTAAAAATTCCTAATGCCCCTGCTGTCTCACCTGACAGATCCTATTCACCACTTCCAATTACTCTATTCAGAGGGCAGAAGGATAGCATGGCAAATGCAGCAGTTTTGGGATGAAACCAAAACATGTCTGTTTGGGAAGGCTTTTTTGCTCCCTTAATTCCGCATTATATATTTTTTCACAAATTTCCTTATCCCACTCTCTCTACACGATTATGCTTCATAATGAAGATTTCTTAACTGTTAGTTAGGCATTAATTAAAGTACCAGAGGAAGGCAAAAAGCTGTACTTACTTTGAAAGGCTATAATCCCAGGAAACGAATCAATGAAATGGGTACAGCACGAAGAACCAGCTACCTGTGGTGAAACCCTGCCGAGCAGGAGACTCTGTTAGCTTGCCTGCTCATTGACACCACTCCCACTTTCCCAACCTTAATTTGTGCACACACATACTCCCTCTCACTCTTGCTTTTTTTTTTTTTTTTCCCCTTAATCAGTCTTCATGGCAACTCCTACACTGGAGGAACAAAATGATTCACACCAGAGTTGTCTTTGCCTGCCCAGCTACTGAAGACAACAACAAGCTCCAGCAGGAAAGAGCAGCCTTTGTGCGTTGCCTTTAGCAAGCGCAGTACAAAAGGCACCAGACAAGAATGAATGAAGACAACGAAGGAGAGAATACAGGAGTGGATGAGCAATTAAAAGACCTTCTCAGCAACACTAGCACTCCAAGTTACATTGGAAATGCCGCTATTTGCAGAAAAATTGCAATTGTAAAAAAGCACCCAGGAAGACAACCAAAACATATAGGAGTGGGTGGCTGGGCACTTTGCATCTCTATATGCATTAAGCCAGTGTCTTAACTCTGTCTTTGTAAAGAGCATATGCATGCATTTGGTTACCTTAAAAGCCCAAGCCCAGACTGGAGTTCATGCTCATGGAAAAATATCTGCCCTTCTTGTTGCTTTACAGGGAGAGGTTCCTCCCAGAGCCAGCCAGGGCCTCTGCAGGGAGCAGCTTTCCCTGCTGCTAGCTGTCCCCAGAGGGCAATAGAAAGTCCCATCCCTCAACCTCCAGGTTGGGGACCACTGGGTTCATGTCCTACAATCCACATTACTACTGATGAACATGATAGGGGTGGGAGAAGAAAGTGAGAAGGAGAGGTGATGGTGCAGCCTACCATTTCTATTTTTATTTGAAAGGCTCATGCAGTCCTTAGCGAGGAAGAGGTGGCCCACCCCTGTTCCACACTGTTCCCTGATCAGGCAGCCGAGCTGCCCACAGCAGGGAACACAAGCAACTACTCCATGCCTACACTTCAGTCCCCAGGAGGAACCAGTATGCCACACCACAGGCAGGGCTCAGTCTCACACCTCAGTGACCCCCAATAGCCCTGCATACTTTTAGGCTACCAGAGTGCTACAAAAAGAGGTAGATCCAAGATCACTGAGTTTGCTTTCAGGTTTGCAGTGCTGGTGTGCCCAGCTGCCCAAATGAAAGGGCTAGGAACCCAAAGGATGTGTTTTCACAGACATGGTGCCTCCTTGGTGACAGTGTGAACTGGGGAGCTGTTATCTCCTTCTGGAACAACATGTTCCTGTTTTGCTTTGAGCATAAATCACGTCACAGCATCCTGAACAGATCCAACGCATGTTTCCTTCCAAAGGCTCCTAAGATCTTATTACCCAAAGGAAATTATATTTTAATTTCTGCAGTGATGCAGATGGGGTTCACCTTCCATCATTTACCAGACAGCAAATTTAAAATTTGTATGCTTTGCCGCAGGTGAATTCATAACAAAGAGAGGGTGTGGATATGTTTAAGTGATCAAAATAAGATATAGGCCAGCTGGCTAAACTGTGCCATCTGGGCCATTATTATTACGTATCTAATTATGCCTTCTGTAAGACAAATTTTGATGAAAATCCACAATAATGTTGGCTGCCAGGCTCTTATCAGATGTCTGCAGGTAATCTAATGCCAAACATTGCCGTCTCTGTAGGAGCAAACCTTCCTTTAGACACAGGTCTACCAAGCAGGGTCACTGTGAAGTGGCTCAGGACCTTCTGGATAAGCTGCAGGGAGAGGGGCAACAGCCAGGCTGCCTTGACAGACACAGCACAGCTCAGCAGATCCATTTCCCTGCTGGTGATCCATGGTAAATCCAGATATAAGTAGATGCATCAATTTCTTTTAAAGGCTGGACAGTGGAAGAGAGAAAGGGTTCTACATTGCCAAGCTGGAGGTGTGTAAACATCACTTACTCTCCACTAGATACCTGCTCTTTGATAGCTGAGTTCTGGCAATACATAGCTGTACAGAATCCTTCAGCCTGCCCTAGTTACTGCTGATAAATTAATTATTTCTGGCCATGGTGCCATGAAAGTAATAATCACTGCTGGAGCTGTGATGCTTCAAATGAAGGAGTCCACACTGGCACTGGTAACAAAGTGCCTCTGAGGGCAGTCCTGCTGCCCCTGGGAATGGATATTTTTGGGTTCATTTGCTGTTGGAGGTAATGTTAAAATAACTGTGACTTCCCAGTATCTTCTTATTCATAGTTATGGGAATTCCTGACATATTGCTGGATCTTACTTATAGCCCAACCAGGAAGAAGTGGAAAAGCAAAAGATGTTAACTTGAAAAGCAGAAGATACTTAACTTCAGATATGTGAGGTTTTCAAGGGACAAGAAATGAAGCAGTTCTCCCCCTTTTTTTTGTCTGACTGAATGACGACTTGCAGCAGCTTCCCCATGGGCTGCATTTACCTTTCACCAAATCAGTCTTCTTCAGCTTAATCTCAAAGTATTTTCAACATACACCCATTACGACCTGTATGTCTATCATGAAGTTAAAAAAAATAATAGAGCAAATATCAGGATTTTTCCTTATCAAAAAATCAAAACTATTTTTAAGCCCCCTGTGAGTTGGACACACACCTTCTACTGTAATATTATCTCAGAAAATAAGGTAAATAAGTAAGGGTCACAATGGGTGTGTGACATGGAACACTTTGATTATTTAATTCTGAATCCTTGTAACTCTGACAAGTTACAGTCTACTGACAAATAACTGGGCTTTTGTCCCCACTCCTCTGGGTCTTCAGTAGCCCAAGGAAAAACACAAACAAAGACCTTGCTGGACACTGGGATCCAGCAGCGCATCTTCATCTATGAACCCGCAAGCCAGACACATGTCATTGCAGAAGGGATGCAGCCAGCCAGGTGACTCTCCTGTTACTCAGCCTGCTTTCTGCTCATGCTCCCTGGCTCTCCCTGCCACTCCCTCTGAACACCTCCTAGGAACGCTGTTCCTACATGCTGCTGGAAAGGAAAGAAAAACAGCCTCCTTCTCTCCACTCTTTGAACAAGCTCATTTGGAGGGGAGGGAGTACTCCTGCTGCTCAACACAGCATGGAGAACTATTTCAACTATTTCAGAGACACTTTTTTTTTTTTTCCTCAAACTCACTGATGCTCAGGGTATGTCTGATTGCAATTAATGCTTTCATGCTTTGAAGACCACAAGAGAAATCATCTACAAGTGGGACTGAATAATGAATACAACAAACTGGTGCATTCTTCCTGTGCTGCCAGTCATGAAAGGTCTTCTAATTGAGTTACAGCTTTCACAGTAAGCTTTGGATCTTGCAAGGAAGCCAATGGTAGGAGGTAATTTGTACACTTTTATTTTGATTCAGTGACCTACAATTTTAACACAATTAGAAAAATTCAAAGGGTAAAACTACAATGTCTGTAGACAGATATACACAACAGAACTTCTCATATCCCTCGCATAACATGGGTATAGATTATAATTTAGCAATAGGAGTAAGTCACCACCAAAATATTTTTCATTTCATAAGAAATGCTAGCAAAGATCTGACTGACAGTTATAAACCACAAGTTAATTTGCAATTAAAATAACACAATAATAAAGTGTTATTCTGTGGTTCCATTGAGAGAGACACAGACTGAACAGTAAGAAGACGGCTCTCTCTCTTTTCTTTCTTCCCAAAGCGTTCGTGCTGATATGCATAAAGGATGGTGTCACATAGCAACACACTGATTCAACATGTGTGGTAGTAACAGTTTTCTTCAGAGAAGTCTGCTGACGTAGAAGTATTACTCACTGGTGATTACCTCTAATAACGGACAGGAATTAATTTCTCATGCTTACATGTGCTCACTTTTGCATTTTTTTTTTTAGTGAGGCTGTGAGGCATACATTTCATTGAAAAAAAAAAAAACTGAAAGAGGCAAACAAACAGCTGACAGTGCTCAGCAAGAACAAAGCTTTTAATCTGGCAAATGGGAGATGAATGATCCCGTGTGCTGGAATCAGGTTGTGGAGGATCTGACCATTTTCCATAAAGGCGTTGTTCTCAACACTTGGCACTGGCCATAACGCTTGGAGTAATACAAATAAATCAGCTTAATAAAGAAATAGATTTGATCAACTACTTGGAAGAGTCTGTGAAAATAGCCTCACAAGATGACTAGGAAGTCAAAATATAAAGGGAAATCCATATATGTAAAAGAAACAAAAAACACTGACACATTATTCTGAAACTTTATCTTTTTCCCACTGTACAAAGACTAAGATCAACTTCCATGAAACAAAAGTGGAGAGACAATGCTTTGGATTAATTAATTCTCAGTAAAGCATCTGTGATCCACTCCTTCCAGGAAGAAAAAGTCTTGAACACATCCTTGTGTGCACTGCTGGTTCAGGGTGCCATCTCATGGGGACACAGATAATATTATTTTTCCTTTGTCACTGACGGCCGCAGATACTGCACCAGCTTCTTTTGCCAGGCTGGAACTGTGACTCAGAAAAAATGGAAACACACTCACAGTTGCCATGTGTCCTCGTTTTGGATAGGACAGAGTTAACTTTCTTCATAGCTAGTAAGAAGCCATGCTCTGGATTTGTGCTGAGAAGAAGGCTGACAACATATTGATGTTTATAGTTGCTGCCAGAACAGTCAAGGACTTTTCAGCTTCTCTGCTGTGCCAGTGTCTGCAGGTGCTATAAAAGCTAGGAAGGAGCACATCCCATAATTACTGGCTTAAGATTCGATCTTAGGTTTAGGATTGAGACCCATATTGGCAAATAGTATATTCTGTATCATGCACATCATGCCCAGTATATAGATAAGGCTCTGTCTGGAAGTGTTCTCTCTCTCGGGGTTGGCTCTCACTCTCTTGGTTGGCTCTTGTTCTCCCGGACGCTTGGGCTCTTACCTGTTTTCTGAGATTGTGGTTTCGGGACTGTCCCTGCTCTTGGATCGTTAGCCGGGAATGGGCTGAGCCTTGGTCAACAGGTGGTGAGCCGTTGCACTGTGTATCACTCAGTTGTATATTTGTATATGTTACTATTATCATTATTCCTATATTATTATTTTCAATTTTATTGTGGTTTAGTAATCAAATTGTTCTTACCTCAACCCACGAGTCTATTTTCCCTTTACCCCTTTCATTCTCTCCCCTATTCCAGGGAGGGGTGAGCATCAGCGAGCAGCTGTGTGGTGTTTGCCACTAGCTGGGTTCAAACCACGACACCATGTTGCCTCAGTCTTTTTTATTTTCATTTACTGTTATTTTCAATTCTTTGAGGTGACAATCCCCCCGCAAATATTGTTTAGGTGAATGGATTCACCTTACTGAAACCACCTTACTCCTTGAGTAGTTACTGATGATGCTTTCTCTACATATCCACAATTTATTATGCTTGATCTGTGGAGGACCTCAATGAGCGAATTACTGGGAGCATAATAATCCATCAGTAAGTTCCTGAGCATAGGAGCAATTTTAGAATTATCAAGGACTCCTTCACCTAGCAAAAGAAAATCTGTATGGGGATAGGATTGATACTGTGACTTGATCAATGTGGAAACTCTAAAGAGAAAGAACATCACATTGGCATAACGTAAATTAGCATAAGTACTTTTCCCAAGAGGAGTAAAGGGATCAAGCAGCCCTCTCTCTCAGACAGCAAACTAGTTTTAACTCAGAGCTTCAGCTTTTTCTGGAAGGGATTACGTGACCTTCACTGACCACTGTAGCAGACCTGGATTCTGACACACAGCTTCTCTTCCAGCTCTGTGTTTGTATTACTCCCTTAAGTGTCTCCTTATCATGTACAGAGGAAGGGTGTATGAGAATTAGGGACTTTTCCCCCCCATCTTTCTTTTATCCATTGTCATCAGTAGATGAGTCACTTCTATAATCCACGTAGTTATGTGTCTGTGTGATTAATGTGGGTGAAGGCACACACTTTCCCAGAGTTGCTTAGTGCAGTTTCACAGCCCGAATATGTGCATATTAAAGGAAAGTAAAAGCTTAGAATCAATATTTGCTGAAGATTTCATTGAAAATGGGCGTGCCTTCACAGTTTGAATTTTCTCCTGTTGTGTGTTTTCAGTGGAGGATGAAGACCTTTGCTGACCCCTGAATGCAGCTAAGATGAGGTGTGAACATGTTAATTCTTGCTTCTCCAGTTGGTATTTGGCAGATCTGTTAAAGGCAACCAAATCAACCAAACCACAGGGTGCATTCTGATGCACTGCCTGAAGGAACACACCCTGCACATTGTCTGTATGATAAGTCAGCTATAGAAGTTATACCTGCAAACCTGACTTCCTGATGTAAAAATTACAAATAATGGTCCAAATAAAACCTGAGCTAACGTAAATTAATCAGTGCCCAAGAAAGCAAGGGAGCTATTCCCATACTTGTTTCATCTCATATCGCCACTAACCCAAGACTGGTAGACTTGCATCACAAAACACATAGAAAAGACTATTATATGAGCCGATAATAGGGAAAGTATAAAAAGTTGTAAATTGTAAAAAAACCCTATTCTATATTTTACAAAAGAACGTGCGAGGACTTTTGATAGCAGAATACTTCCTTTTCACTATTTCAGTTACATTTACTCAGGTGATAGGTAACTTACTGAGAAGTAGCTTTCTTCAGTCTGAGACCTAATGGTTCCATTAAGCTCTATAGGGAAACTTCAGAGGATACTGCATGTATATTCCAGCAAGCTAATAAACGTCACAATGACATTAACATTTATGTAACAGGAATAGGTGACCTGGAAAGATGTAATTAGCTATATAGGAACTTGTGATAATGCAAATACCTATCCATCTAACTATCTAAGGTCAAGATTCAAAGACCACTGCAAAGGTGGCTACTCCCTTCATTGGGTTTTGGGTAAAATAGGGCAACAGAGTTGTTAGTGAGCATTGTATTGAAAGGTGTGGAGAAAGTGTTGTACATGTGGAGGAATTATAGACAGTTTATGGTGGATAATAGCCTGGTTCAAAGAGCTTCCTGCTTAAGATGAAAATTATTCTGCTAAGAGTGGCTTGGATGAAGAGAAAGTTAAATGAATTCTCTATGCAGTTTCTGCTCCTTTCAATACTAAACCTAATTAAAAGGCTTTGGGATTAATGAAAAGGGATCTAGGAGGGAAATGCTAGTCCAGAAATCTAGTGCAGACTAGATTGCAGTAGCTGCAGCCTGCTACTCCTACTAGAGCTGCTGGTCTCCGATGGTTGTGGGACTTCTTCTTATTTCGCTGAGCCTGAACAAGTGAGAGGTGCAACAGCAAGTGTCTTACCACTGCGGTGCTTGCCCTCCAGTACACCACCATTGCATCTTCCATACTGTGGGAAGAGGAAACCTTGGATGGCCCCACTTCTTCCTACCCTCCCATGAATCAAAGAACTGTGAGAGTTCTTCAGTATTTAAGGTCTTCTGCAGTTCCGAAGCAGAGGGCGTGTTTAGACCCTTCCTTCTTAAAATACTATTTTGAAGAAAATGTCAAGACAAACCACCATTCAGAAGAAAAATGTTTTGAAGGAGTTGCAGTATGGCCTAGTCCCAGATCAGTTCTCTTCCCCTTTATCTCCTTATTCATTCAGACTGCACGGCACACGGTAATGTTGCGAACACTGCTCTCTACAGTCACGCAGGCAGAAAACACTTTGAATTTAACAAGAGAATGGAGCAGTCTGCTGGAAATATCAGAGGTATCACGTCAGTTTTAAAAATTACTCATGCAGTGTGACCCTCTGTTTTGCAACAGCTGAGTTATTCTGCTGTATATTGTAATGGCAAAAGTTATTCCCCTGTCATCTGTGTAGAGGAGTCTGGTTAATACTTGTTAAAGTATCCACTGGAGCAGAACTGCTTTTCTCTTTCTTACTGCCTAACACCATTTAGATTTCTGGTACTCTGGCAACAGTAAACATGGCACACTTTCTCTTGCACAGGAGAGCAGATTCCCAGAAAGAAAATCTGGGTCAACTCACAGATTTGTATCTCTTCAAGACAGTGAGACACAAGCTGTGACAACCAGCTGGCTTGAACCTTTGCATAACACAGGCTGTAGAACCTGATCTACCATTTTTATTAGACCCAGGACTTCTGCCTGGATTGCAGCATATATTTTTAAAAAATCTGGCAGTGATTAAAAAAGACCCTGAGGTGATGAGAACATCTACGATATCCATAGGAGCTGTTCCAAAGATTCTACAGGTCACCAAAATCTTAAATGAAGGCTGTGAAGCAATCCACAGAGCACAGTCCAAACCTGAAGCTTTCTAAACTTGAAGAAACATTGTCTGAGGAACATTTTAAAAATTTATTTAAAAAGAGTCTCTGAAATGAGTAGGGCTGTACGCATGTTAAATGCAGTGACCATAAAGACATTTCAAAGAAAAATGCTGCTACATCAAACTCAACAGCGCACAGCACAAAACCCCTCCCTGAACCCATATATGGGTAGAAGAGTTGGCAGTTCCAGCTGGCGAAATTGTCTATCTTAAATGAACATGAGTCAACTAATACAGCCCTGAAGCCACATCTGCTCAGTTGTGCATGAAGTCATCATCAAACAGATTTTATTCCATTCAATCTCAATGAGTTAGCTATAACTAGAGAAATATATGAAACACTATTCAGAGAAGACCTAGGTGAAATGTTTGTCCTTGGCCTGTATACACAATGACAATATCAGTGTCCCTGTCTGGTGAGTTCATGATGAGGAAAGGCTTAGAAATTCCCAGACTTATGCTGTCTAGTGCAAATAGTACCCTTGAAGACAACACAGGCAAAGCTAAGAAAAATATTGTTTCAGATTTCATTTTTGTTCCTGACAGGGCCATGTCTGACCCCACGTCCCCTCATGGGGGCTGACCCTGACCCCCCCTTTCAGGTCCAAGTCCCAGACTGGCCTCAGCTCTTCCCCAGGGAGGTGCCCGATGCTGGGGGCTAGGACAGCCCCGGTGCTTCTGGCTGCTCCTGGCTGGGGTGGCGGCATGAGCCCTGGCTGCCAGCCCATCCATGACCCACCCAGGGAGCCACCTCAGCTCAGATTTGCTCAAGAACTGATTGTTCCCACCAGAACGAAACCTAAAACTGGTGGCTGGTCATCCCAGCTGTGAACCACCAGGTCGGCCACGTGGGAAGGATGGGTGGCACGTGGCCATGAGGCGTCACCAGAAAGACACGGGTAGCCGAAGAGCCGGGCAGGCAGGAAATCCCTGCCCAAAGGTCACTTCTCCCTCCCCTGCGCCTGTGCTGAGCCAGACAGCTCTCCCAGAAGGGCTGAGTTTGCCCAGGAAAGCCTCTGCCCTCTCCCAGCCACTGCTTTTACCTCCGCAGATGCAGGGGAGAGCCTGGAGGTCCAGCCTTGGGCACGGGAGCTCATTGTGTGCACGGTGAACAGGACCAAGGAAATGTAATGAGATTTGGACAACCTGAATTTTACCTGTGAGCTTTGTTACTGACAGCCTTTGTTACCTATGCCAGATTGATTTTCCTGCACCATTTCATCAGGTTGAAAAATACAGAAAAATAGAGGCTATCTTTTCCTACCTTTCTTCTCTGCCTTGCCTGCCCACACTGTTGAGTTCTTTATGGCAGTGATTTCCCTTAGCTGCATGGCTCTCATGTCATCTAATTAACAGCAAAGTCCCACTCTCACACTCAGGTTAGTCATCCTCAGCCACCTCTCAGCTGTCACGCAGAGCAGAGTCACAGATATGAGGCCTGGCTGTGCTGTAGACATGGCTTGTTTTATTGACGCATCCATCTATCCTTGGCCCAAGGTGTCCAGGCAAGGTGCAGTGCAGACCCCTCCCTTCCATGCCAAGAGACGATAGCAGGGTGATTCTCCACAGCTTACTCAGCCTTAAGAAACATGGGAGATCATGTGTGCCTGTGCCACCTAACATCGTAGCAATGCGGTTAACAATGCCACGGGCAATTAGGAGACCGGCTTAGCTGAGGCCCATAGGTACCTACAGTAACATCTTTAACATCTTTATTTTCACCACACTTAGTTGTACACAATCATTGTGACATGGATTCTTAGAATAGGGTAACTCAGGAACTTCAGCAGTGGGAAGTGTTAGATAATGTGACTGTACTTGTCCCTCAGATTGAGGTAATATCTTTGACATGACATTTCCTTAACTTCTCAGGAATTAATCTTGATGTCATCACTCAGCATTCAGCAGTATATCCTCAGGCAAAACTAGCTGCAAAGTCAAATTATAGTAGGAATACTGTATGAGTAAGACTTAAGTAAGGAGCACAGGATTCAGCCTGTTATCTGTAAAGATACAGGTGCCTTTTCTGATTTATTTTTTTAAATCTCATGCCCCTTTGCAGAAACCAGTTGTTTTTTTCTGGCGTTTCAGAAGGCAGATCAGTGTGAATGGAGAGGCATTTACTACTTACATGCCTGTGATGCACTTATTGTTTTAGACATAGGTCTAAAAGCTAAATATAACATTACAGATTTGAAAATCATATTGTATAGATGACACGGCCAGAAATATTAGCAGCAGGAACGTATCTAATAATACTCTGATACACTAATCAGAATGAGAAGGCAATGACAGAAGGGAAATTATATCCCCAAGGAAGTAGTGTGTTTTAAGTAAAGAGGAGGTTAAAAGTAGACCAGAGGCTCCATGATGGCAGACTGAAAGAGTAAAAAATTTCTGCCTCATGCTTTGAAGATGGGATAAGAAATAAATGGTTATATGTGAGTTAACCCACAGAATTTCTTGAGCACTCCACACCATTGATGCTATGCTTCCATCCTGATGACAACCCAGCTATCAGGTTCCTTCAGAAATCATCAGGTTTCCCATCCCTTGGTCCATTTCAGTTGTCTTTTGTGACAAATTCAATAAACCGCACTTTCTCCACTATCTCTGTTTGCCATCCCACTTCCCAAAGCCTGATTACAGGACTTAATCTTTGGTACATCATCTCTCTGCACAATCGAGCCAAGGAGAACAGCTGTTACTGACCATGCCTAAAAATCAACCAGAGCATCCTCCAGCATGTGGATATATGAGGACACTTCCTAAAATAACCTGGCAACTAGATCTCTTGAGGAAGAGGTTACCACAGCCTTCCCAGGTACAGGGGTGACTGTGGGTGTGCTTTTCACCCTCTGCCCAGGACAGGCAGCCTTCTGACAGTGTCGAAAAGGTTCAGTGAACTGTTTTATTCCAAATCATAAAGTGACACTGAAATTATTATGTCAAACTTGCATTGTCGTTACTTGGGGACAGGAGGTAGTTTATACATGTAGTGAAGCTTCCCAGACACTCCTGGCCCTGGAGGAATTACAGCAGCACGGAGATGGATATGGCACCAATTTAACAAGACGTTCATAAACCCATACAGCAAGATGACTTTACAAAACTGGTTTATAATTTGCTGTGTGTTCTGAGTCACTTCCTCTTCGTGCTCCCTGGGCATCGCACGTTGCCCCGGTTCTATCACTAACCCGCAGGTGGGGAACGCTCGGCTCCGCATGACCGCGCCCCAGCCTGTTCGGAGCCGGTTCTGTGAGCAGAGGCGTTCCCCGTTCGGGGGCAGCGCGGCTGCCGGCACACACCTCGGGAGGGGCAGGGCGCGGGCGGAGTGACATCCATTAAGCGTAGCGTGAGAGGGGGGAAAATTAAAATTTCTCAAACTTGGTGTGAGAAAGGGGAAAACTAATT
>NW_010112597.1:18349-22467 GCF_000699245.1 Pterocles gutturalis | reverse complement strand
TGACAGGCAGCGAGGCAGATGAAGTACATCCTGGTGACGGGCGGGGTGATCTCGGGCATCGGCAAGGGGATCATCGCCAGCAGCATCGGCACCATCCTCAAGTCCTGCGGGCTGCATGTCACCTCCATCAAGATCGATCCCTACATCAACATCGATGCCGGTACCTTCTCCCCGTATGAGCACGGTGAGTGTCCCTGGGGCCGAGCTGTCAGTGGACGGCTGGTCCTGAGCTGGTTACCAGGGGCTTCCCGGGGGGTGCCGGGGCTGGTTTTGCCTGAAGGAACCAGCACCTTTGCATGGCAGAAGAGTTGGCGTCTGGTCCTGCATAGGGGAGCTGCGAGCTGAGCCTGTCAGTGGTTCCAGACTGACATGGGGCTGATCGCACCACCAGCGAGTAGCAGAGATGTGCTCTTTGGTCTGTTATCATTGCTGCCTGCTTGAGGGATTCAGTCCTCAGTGTAGTCGTCCTCTTTGTTATATAAGGCTTTTATTAGCCACTCCTAAACTTGCTGTAGCAGTCACAGAAGGTGTTTTCTTACATTGAATTCTTCCAGCTGTCACAGGCAAAAACCAACAAATTGCTGATGTGAACTGTTTCCCCTTGACATACGTGTTTGTGCCTTTTTTTGTGTGCTGCAGGCGAGGTTTTTGTGCTAGATGATGGAGGAGAAGTGGACCTGGACCTTGGTAACTATGAGCGCTTCCTTGATATCCGACTCACCAAAGACAACAACCTGACTACTGGGAAGATCTACCAGTATGTCATCAACAAGGAGAGGAAGGGAGACTATCTTGGCAAAACTGTCCAAGGTGATGTGAGGCTTCGTTCATGATGCTTAGAAATATATTCTGTATTTTTGTCCTGGTTGGATGTTCTTGCATTTCATCCTAACTTGAGGTCTTTGTTATATGCTGTCCTTGTGGTGTTTTTTGTTTGTTTTTCAAAAGGGGAAGAAGGAGATGCACCAGTGCAGGTGTAGTGGTGTGTGCTGTACTGAATCAGGTTATCTAAGCCCCTCAAAACTTTCTGGTGCTCAGCAATACGCTGCCTTTTGTTGGTATTATATGCTGGACTTTGGTCCAGTTGTTTAATGACGCCAGTACTAAATGGGAACAGGCTTCAGCCTAACACACCTGTGGGTTATTTTTTAGCTAGTTAAAATGGTTATTGCTTTTGGTAACTGTCCTGTAATTAGGAAACTGAAAGGATCTTTGAGGATCAAGTCAGTCCCTTCCCTGTTTAAGCATCCTCCACAGCTGGTTTGGATAAGGACTTTTCCAGACAGTTAATAACAAAGTTACTCTCTGCTTAGAGCAAAGAACTGTTTGTACTTGATCTTGCAGCTTAAAAGAAACATTGCTTGCATGTGTTTAAATTGAGGCAGGATTACATTTCCTGCCAAGGCACTACTCTTGAAAATCACAGCCAAGTACAATCCCTTCAAAAATGCATACTTCCTTAAAGACACAGATCAGTGCTGCCGTGATAAGGGAAACACTGGATAGTTAGTTTCAATAATTTGCTCTGTAATGAATTAAAGGGGGAAATGTGCATGGGTTGTGGCTTTAACCCCTGCCTGGGTTTCTTTTTCAGTTGTTCCCCACATCACAGATGCTATACAAGAATGGGTAATGAGGCAGGCACAAATCCCTGTAGATGAAGATGGCATTGAACCCCAAGTTTGTGTGATTGAGGTTTGTAGCTCTTAATAAAAAAAAAATTATTGTTTTCAGTAAACTGAACTATGTGCGTATTTTGCACAGTAAAGGTTTTTTTACAGTAATGTTCAACTTTGGATGTTGTTGAGTTAGTCAAAAATCCCTGCTTGCTCACCGATTCGGTTTAATCTTTTGAATGCTCTCTGTCTGAAAGACTTAGGTCTTGGGCAGTTATGTTTTTGAGATGCTTTGCTCTGTAGTGTAATGTAAATTAGTCTATAAAATGAACTTTAGCTCTCATAGGTATACACCGAACTCTGAGTTAATCATACTGTGCCCTCTTCTTCCTTGGGCGTGGAGGGAGGGTGGTAGGTAAATCACCCTCTGGAAGCAGTTCTCTTTCCTCCGTAGCAGTAAAGGGAGCCTTGGAGTGACTAGTTCGAGCATAGACCTAGAAAAGTGAATGGCACAAGTGAGTGGGGACAAACCCTGCTCGGTTTCCTGTGCGATGTCCTCCTGCCAGAGGAGACAGAGTAGGGTGAAGGCTCTGAGACTGCAGATTTGTCTGGCAGAATATGCTAGTATGGGAGATAGGGAGCTTGCCAGAATTCCCTGGGTCATGGTGACTTGGGACTCTCCCTGCAGCCTGAGTGCCAATTTCTATTCCAGGATTCCCAAGCTGGATCCTGAAGTACCTAGGAGGCACTGTCTGACAATGCATGGGAGGCTGTCACTGCACCAAAGAACGCCTTGTGTCTGTTGTGCATGTGTCCAAACCCACTCTATGTCGTTACTAAAACTTAACAGAAATTTTGCTTCTCAGTGCCACCTAATGCTCATAAATGATAATTTTAACAACTAAATCTTTTCCCCGAAGAGAGAATAGAAGCAAAGCTAATGTCCCTGGAGAGGTGCTATCCCTATGAGAAGCTGTTTTTCTTATGGTTTTTTGATTTTGGGGGAAATCATGAAGGTAAAATAATAGTTGGGATAGATGGGAGGCTGTGGAAGTAGTACATCCAACTGGCAAATCCTGCTTTTCATATTGGCGTAGATGTTCCTTTAGGGAATCAGAAGGAGGTGCTGAGGAGGTGCAGTGTCCTACAAATTCAGTAGCTGATGTTTTGGTACTAACTTCCATTCTAAATGTCTTTGTCTCTTTTAGCTGGGTGGGACGGTAGGCGATATTGAAAGCATGCCTTTCATTGAAGCTTTCCGCCAGTTCCAGTTCAAAGCAAAAAGAGAGAATTTTTGTAACATTCATGTCAGTCTAGTTCCCCAGGTAAGGACCTAAAATGTTTTGGTGGTTAGGGCCTTCCCCAGTCCAAAACTTGCTTTCTGAATATGTGTTTCTGAAATGCTGTGTCTATACAGTGCTGAGTGGCGCTGTTACATTTGTATTTCTGTATATAGAAACTTCTGGAAGAAATGCAGAGAATATATGGTTACATATTTAAAAAGGTTCGCAAGAAGCAAACAGAAACTTTTCAAAGTGTGTAAATGTGCAATAAATAGTTGGGAGTTGCAGCAAGTGTGGTTTTGCATCTTTAACTGCTGTTGTGGAATTGTCTCCTAGCTTTTGCAGGTCAACTTGCTTTCTAGGGCTGAAAACTTTCAATTTCCCTTCATTTGCATAGCCTTTCATTTCTGCAAAGGTAATATAAAATTCAGTGATACAGGCAGACTTCACAGTCATTTGGACTTATTAATAAGATCATATTCCAAGCTCTTCCTGGAGTGCTTCAATATTTCTGCTGCCGTGTTCCCCCTCCTGCCCCAAGATTTGCATTAGCTGTGGTTTGTGAAGTAGGTTGGGTTGCTTTTGTAATTTCAAAACATAATACTGTGTTTTGAAAGATAATCTTTTATTTTCCCCCTAAATAATATTTTTAATGTGCATTCTTATCTTTAACAGTCATTTCATAGACTCTCATATCTGACCGCTATGTAAGCCATAACAATCTGAGCGGCAGTCAACCTTAGTTCAGAGATTCAGCGAAGAAAATGTATTATGAAGCAGTGCTATGATAAGAATCAGTTAATTAGGAATCACAAAGAAAGCCAAAATATTGCTATGTACCAAGTGGATGGGGTGAAGTCCAGTTAAGATCAAAAGCATATGAAGGTGTTCTGTGCCATATAATGCCTCATATAACCCCCATCTGTATTATTGGCTTTGGTTTTGGAGACAATTTACAGTCTTAACCAAGCAAAAAATTCCTACTGCAGGAATCACTGCTGAAAAAGTTATTCCATGGTTATGTTAACAGTACTGGAGAGCATGAGTATTCCTTGTCTTGGAACTGGATTTGGCAGAGCAGCTTGATAGTTACTGGAGTGCAGATCAATCTTCATTCTCCTCGTCTCCCTCTTTCTTTCCCTTTCTGTACAGGCCAGGTGATTTATGGAGAAAAAATTAGAAGGATAAAATATGAGGTATGTGGAGGGACCAGTGCATA
>NW_010112597.1:6199-18333 GCF_000699245.1 Pterocles gutturalis | reverse complement strand
CCCTCACTATAATGCAACTCTCCTGACTGTACAGACTTGAACTCCGGTTTCTGCCAATTGCTTTCAGTCTTTGAGATTAAAGTGATAGTGTACAGGGTTATTTAGAATTCATATGAATTGTCTAAGAACTGGGTCAAAGTTTTACAAGATGAATGGGGTGGAGAGTCCCAATTAGCCTGATGAATCATTGCTACATATCATCATAATTTGCTATAACAACTTCTGCTCTTCTCTGACCAGCCAAGCTCTACAGGAGAGCAAAAGACTAAACCCACCCAAAACAGTGTTCGTGAACTCAGAGGTCTTGGTCTCTCACCAGATCTGGTAAGGTTTGCGACATGGCTTTAAATTTGAAAATGCAGTACTGGTGTGTTGCACCAACATCCTAGTCTAAATGTTGCTTAGGTTGAGAGTTCTTGTATATTGGTAATAAACAAGTAAAAGTAATAGAGTTGGGAGTTTTTCGCAAGTCATGTAGATTGCAGAAGGGCAGCTTTTTTGGAGGTTTGTTTTATGAATGTCTGAGTACTTCTGTTTTGCTTCGCAGCCTTGATGTTGCTCTTCTGTTAGATTGTTTGCAGGTGCTCCACTCCATTGGATACCTCAGTAAAAGAAAAGATTTCCATGTTCTGTCATGTTGAACCAGAACAGGTAAAGATTGCTGTCTGCACTTCCTTGCAATAAATATTCTAGCTGTCTGTCAGATGCTGAGTGGAGTTTTATCTGAGTGTAGTGGGTTTGTGTTCTAGCTGTGTCTTTTGTTAGCTGCATAATTCATTTCCTGCTTTCTTACCTACATTCCTTACACGTGTAACCGTTGCAAAAATAGTCCTTTTTATGCCAACACACAGGTTTTCTTATAAGGTAGTTAATGTAGGCTTAGAGAATTCTATGGAATCTGAGGTATGATCTGAATAGCTGGTTTTGACCTTAGTTATCCTTCCACATTCTTTCTGTGAATACAGAATAATGAGATTTTTTCAGAATTAGAGGACAAAAAGTAGTTGCCCAAAATTAGGTGTAAAGGATATGTGAATGTATTTTGTACACTGCTCTTTTCATGATACAGTTCTTCTGCCCAAGATTGCAGGAGGGCAGAAGAGTTGAAATGGTATTTGAGAGAAGCACTGCTTCACTTGAATGATATGCAAAGATTCCATGTTATCATGATTCTTTTTATACTGAGACTACTCTGCATAGCATAGTCTGAGGTAGACCTTGGAAAATAATCAAAACAGTCTGTAGCCTAAATAGTACCACTTTCCAAGACAGTTGAAAAATTTTGCCTTTTTGTGCAAGACTGTGTACCACTTCACAATTTCAGGCTCTGTCAAGTCATTTTTATTAATTCCCAATACAACAAGATCAAACTGAGCCCTGCAGTTTCAAGTATGAAATTCAAAATTCGCTGGCACTAGTATTGATGTATCAGCAGTACAATATCTGCCTCTTGTTGGCCAGGAATGGAAAGTATGTTGGCTCTTGTCAGTCCCTTTCCAGGAAGTTTAATGCAATTTTACATAGCTGTCTCTCTGGCTGCAGTTGCACCTGAATTGAGAAATAAATGCTATTGACTGTAAAGGAGGAAAATTTGCAGCCTAGGGGGTTTTACTGGTGCACTGTTGAACTCTGCTCTCATTTGAGTCAGGAGAAATGAGGATTTAAAAATAGTTGTGCCAGTATATTTTTGATCCTTAAAGTACAGTCTCATTCCTGATGGACAGGTGACAGTTGTCCAGAGCCATCTTTCCTTTTCTGTGGAAACCCATGTCAGTGAACTAGAACTACTGACCTAGGTACTCGTTGACTTAAGAATTCTTTGTTCATAGCTGTTTAATCCTAAATTGGATGAAGGATTCCTTATAAAATTTGTTGTTGTATTGAGATCACAGATTTCCCTGGGCTTTAATCAAACTGGGAGCCCTGGTTAAGAACAACAGTGGTGGGAAATGGGGCAGGTGGGCTCGTGGGCAGTTTAAGTGTTGTTTCAATTAGGATTACCTAGAAGGCTGTATCACAGGAGAAGTCTCTCTGAAGTGTTCTTTGAACTTTGCTATGCACTCACATAACTTGCATAGCAGCTGAATTTCTTACTGCTGGGTTATCATGTTATAGCCCTTCCCGAGGAGCTCCAGCAAGCAGTAATACCTGGGGAGTGTTGAAGCATATGAAGCTTTTCAAGCATCTGAAAACTAGAATTAAGCTATTCATATGTTATTCAACAGATGTTTTTTTCCTGGAAGTTTAGGTGGTCTTCTGGTTGGCTGAAGAGATAGAAGCTCTCTGAATATCTGTCTAAAATTAGATCTGTTTTAATGACATCCATATTTTATGAACAGGTCATCTGTGTTCATGATGTCTCTTCTATCTACCGGGTTCCTCTGTTGTTAGAGGAGCAGGGGGTTGTTGACTACTTCAGACACAGGCTCGACCTTCCCATTGAGAGGCAGCCCAGGAGGATGCTCATGAAGTGGAAGGAAATGGCTGACAGGTGAGCTGCACCACTGAGCATAGCTTAAGACTCCAGATTAGTTTCTTTTCTTGATTATTAGGTTATTAGGTGATGAGTGTTCCTCAAATATTCTTCTGTGCTAATTTTTTTTCTTCCTTTTTTTTACTACAAAAAAGCATTTTCTTCCTAGATGTTTAACAGTTTGGAAAAAAAAATTCTTCAACATGAGAATCCTGCAAGATAATATTATTGAGTCCCGTATCTTGTGTTGGTAGTGTACTGTCTATGTCAAAACCAGTTTGAAGTAATTTAAAACGTGGACAGCTCTGCCCTCCCTGTTTATACTGAAAAGCCAGTGACATTACAAAGTGTTGAAAATGTTTTGTAGGCATATGTAGGAGTCATTGGGAGCGTCAATAAAAATGTACCTTTTGGGCATGCTTTCAAGGAAGTGAAACAACTGTTTTGGAACTGTTCTGTCTGAGACTCCTAGGACACTTTTTTCTTGTGGGGAACAGACTCCCATGTTCCGGGGGATATAGTGAATTGAGTCTTTTCAGTCAGCATTCAGGCCCTTTCGGAAGCCTTAAATATGTTTGTCCTTATAAGAAATTAATTTTCAATATCTAGATGTTTCCCTTTATTTATATGCCCGACGCAGGCCACCACCATCAATAACATTTCCTTTTGATGGGGAAAACCCTCAGTAATCAGCTGTGCTGAAGTTACTTGTAATTCTGAAATAAACTTTATACAATCTCTTAGCTGTAGCCAAGAACACTGTGTAAATCCCATGCTGCCAGATGCTGGGATTGACAGTGTAGGCAGTAAACCATAGGACTTCAGAAGTCCTTTCTGTATTTCTAGCTGCTGAAGTGAACTCAGAAGCAGCATGGGAAGATGCTGTACGGTATAAACATGCAGAGTTGTGCTTTGATCCTCTCTCCTAATGCATTACTGCAGACTTTGGATCTAATACAGCTTCCTGAAAAGGCACTTTGGTTCTACTCAGAATGGCTTTTCAGCATAAAGAGAGATGAGTTAATTTATACGTGACTTTCTGCAACTCTTCTTCTCTGCCATTGCTTTTTTTTCTTTCTTCTAATCTTGCTTTGATATTTTAAAGTCATAATTATTACAGAAGGTCATCTCTTCCAATATCATTATCTCTCTAGTTGGACAGACTTTCAAGAGCCCAACTGTTTATGTTACTTGAAAAGCTGAATAGAACATAAGTGATTCTTGCCCCTATTTCCTGTTTTTTGATTTTGTTTAGGTATGACCGTCTCCTTGAAACATGCTCCATTGCACTTGTTGGCAAATACACCAAGTTTTCCGATTCCTACGCATCTGTCATTAAAGCACTGGAGCATTCTGCACTGGCTATCAACCACAAACTTGACATTAAGGTAGGGGGAATTGTGTCTGTGTGTGTGCATAAAAAAAAATCCCATCCTCTCCCCCAGTACTCCTTCCACCTACAGCGCTACCCATCTTAAGTTTCTTAATTTTTTCACAAACCCATAGACAGTAGGGGAGCGTTGATTCAGCCAGTAAGCTTTAAAATTGTCCTGTAAAATTACAGCATCAAAACATCTGTTGTCAGGCGTAAAACAGCTTCAAAGCAAACCAGCCTTTCATCCTGTAAAATGCACAAAGTATCTGTATAATTGATGGGAACTCTTCAGCGCTCAGTGTTGCGTGCTGAACTGTGGTGGAGGGATAGATATATTTGAGGAGGGCATCGTTTGCTTTAATTTCTCTGACAGTTGTTGGAAGTGATCCTTTTTTAGAGTTGTTGCTGTTATTGTTGTGGTACTAACAGTTTTTATGATGCTTCTGCCTCAGGCTTTATTAAGGTTTTAATGCTGGTTTGGCTGCACGGGTGCTTTGGAGGGTCTTAGTTGTAGCTGGATGCTCTGAAGAGGTGAAATATGTATCTGTTGTCAGAAATTTTACTTTCATTTAAATATACTTTTTAAACGTACACAGTTTTATGATGCCAGTGAGTCACGGAAATAGGTGCTTGCTTTATAACAGCACTGTTCTACATTTGGGTTACATTTCAACTTACAAAATCAGTAGAGGAGAAGAACAAGTAAGACTGGTGAGGGGTGAACACTGCGCATGCATCTGTGGGTAGTTCCTGACACAGCTGTATTTGCATGGTTCAGAAGGGGAATGGGCGCTGTGAAACCTGTGCATGGAGATCTTATGTTGGGTTAAAGAACTGTTTAGCAGTATTCCAAGCTTAAAAAAAAAAGTCAAGACAAAAATGGTTGTTCAGAAGGGTTAGCAGACTGCCAGAATATTCAGGAGTTCAGAGATAGTGGAATACTGGAGATGAGAAACTGGAAAATTTGCAGGTTTTTTCTATATGTAGCATTGGTCATAACATCCTTTACTTATAACAGCTGGTGTTTCACCATATCCTTTTTGTTCTTCATCCCCTCTTGAAGATTCAGTGATGTATATTTGAGATAGTGATTCAATTTTTTGTCACCATGTGGTTGTTTCTGTCTGCATAGCCATGTGTTCCCACCTTGCTGTGCTCCATTAAGACTTGACATTTAGTGAGCCTGGCTCTCATGGGCTTCATGTATGTCACAGCAGAGCTGCAGAGAGGGGAAGACAGAAAAAACATGGCTTCTGCTTGAGCATCGCTAGTAGGATGGTGGGAGAAAGCAGTTTTGTTGACTAGCCTGCAAGAAATCAGCCCAGAAAAACATAAGCAAGTATCCAGTAGGAAACAAATCCAGAGTTCTCCAGGGGGGATATATTAATTTAATGAGAATTAAGGAGACCCTGTGTGTTCTTACAGCAGTATCTCATAATCCTTTTTTTTTTTTTTTAATTTGGATTTCTTCCCAGTATATTGACTCTGCTGACTTGGAGCCAGATACTCTGCAGGAAGAACCTGTCCGATACCATGAAGCATGGCAGAAGCTGTGTGGTGCTGAGTAAGACCCTTATACTCTGGCCATTTCTTTGGAGCATGTCTGATAAACTTGCTGCTATTGACAGTTTTGGAATTAAGAGCCTCACTGGAGACTGTTTTCTTAGGCACTGTACCAACACACTCTGACATTGCCCCAAATACCTCTCAGTGGAATTTAGGATAAGATGCAAAATGGAGAATTGTTAAATAAGTGAGGGAGTTCGTGAAAGGCAGCAGTAGGGGAGATGATCATGCAGATGAGGATGTTTAGTGGGGAAACAGGGTGAAAGGAAATAAGGGGAAAGGGCAGGTACTGGTAAAGGCTGTTAAAGCCCAAGAGAGTGGACAGAAGGTGTAAATGTGGTATAAAGTTCTTCAGGAAGAAAGTGTGAGAAGGGAAAAGTGTTAGGATGCAGAGGAGTGCTAAGAGCCCAGAAAACAAGAACAAGTGGGGCTTGTTAGCCCTCAGGGAAGCAGGCTTTGGGTGGTACCAGGAGAATGCAGAACCTCCTGCAGAACTTTGTGTCCTTGTGCCTGCAGCAGCATGGGCCTGGCTGGGTGATAAGTTTGCAAACATGTTTGGTGCAGAGCATGTGAGTCATGAGCCATGCTAGTATTGCAACCTGCATTGTATTGGGGATTTCTTGGGAAGGTAAAATGTGCATTTCTAAAATGTTGCCCTGAAAATTCTGTGACATTTTATGTTACGGCTTATGTGAGGCCATATGGAAACTGCTGCAGACAGGCTTTGCCATATAGGGCACTTGAAAGCCCTTTTCCGGAGTGAGGTCTTCCAAGTCCAAGATTTTATGGGAGAGAGGTGGTACGTGGTTGGGGGGAACCACGCTGGTGAGCCCCATGTGAATGGAATCTTTTCATCCTCATGCAGTGGAGTTCTGGTTCCTGGTGGATTTGGTGTTCGAGGGACAGAAGGCAAAATTCAAGCTATTTCCTGGGCAAGAAAACAGAAAAAACCCTTCTTAGGTGAGAAACCTGTTTCATCCATAAGAAGGAGGAGGTTGAATAACTGGTCTGCAGCAAAAGCTTTTCTGATTTTCATTAGTATCTAGGATGTACAATTTTGAAGATTGTCGGCTGATGCAGCCATCATCTGGAGTTAGCTCTGAAGTGGTCAGAGTTGGCTGGGGTGCGATGATGATAAGGAGTCTCTATGAGGGGGTAGGAGTCTCAGAGGAAGTTTCAGAGGAGGCTGTAGTGATCTTGGCACAAAGAAATATATGACTGCATTTAAATGGAACGGACATAGTGAGAGACTGGAAATGTTGTGTGAGCAGAGTGGATGGGGAAGGGAGATGCGGAGTAAAACTTGTCGGAACTACTTGGTGCAGAGTGAACAGACCCCTAAATCCAAGTCAAAGGTTTGTCTTATCCAGATTCATTGGGCCTGCTCTGTGAATGTGTCATGTGCTTTGTGATACGGACTCTGTGGTCTTTGTCCTGATTTGATCTGTGTTCTGCCTTTCCTTCTGCAGGAGTTTGTTTGGGAATGCAGTTAGCGGTTGTGGAGTTTGCACGCAGTGTTCTTGGTTGGCAAGGTAATTGCAAAAACCCTTCCTGGGTTTTGGTCATTTCTTTGATTTCTTGAATAATACCTGTAATTTTTTTAATACCTGTAATTTTAAATTTTTCATTGGTAGGTAGATTTAATGTTTTTTCTGAACTGTAAATTCCCCATCTCCTTTGTTAATTCAAAGGAAAAAGAACCATTTCCTTATCCTGTTCAAATAAAAATCAATAGAGTAAGGCATGCTTATAATGACAGAAAACTTTCTGTTGCTTAGAGTGAGGTTCAGTTACTGAATAAAACGCCTCAGTGGAGTTGTGCTTCTGTGTGCTGGACATCCTAAATTCCCATTATAGCCAGGGGGAAGGAAGACCAAAAAGCAATTCAGCCCACCAGGCAGTTGCAGCTACTTCACTGAGTTGAATTGCTTTCTGGGCTCCACTGCTTGAGTTGACTAGGTCCCTGTTGTCAAAACCCCCTTTACAGGGTGCTACATTTAGTTTCTCAGCCTGATTCTGAGTCTCACTAGTAGTGAAGGTAGGAGAAATGTGTATCTCGGAGTACTTCTGCTCCCTCCCCCTTCCTGGCTTTATTTAAAATATTCTAAGCTGCTGAATGTGTGCTTTTCCTGAATGACCCTCGCTTTCATCACCGATTGCACTGGACTGGTTGCCCTAAGATTGCAACCTCCAGGCAGTCTCAGAAATTAAGAGCAAACAGTGCTGGCAGAGTCCTGGTTCTGCTGTTGGGGGCGAGTGGCTCAGCACAGTTAAGGTTGCTGCTTGACAGGAGCGCGGGGGTGACACGCAGCTGTCCCTGGGGGAGGTCCTGTAAATGCACATCGTGGTGTGAGGGACTTTGTGTTTCTAATTGATGGGTGTTAACATTGCAGATGCTAACTCGACGGAATTTGACCCCAAAACTGCTCATCCAGTGGTGAGTTTATGGCGACTTGCTTGTAATATCCTTACTGGGCTAGAATTCTCTGCACGTACCTGTTGGTACAGTTAAGAGCTTGAATTACTACATCCTGCAGCTTTCAAGTCTGTCTTCCATTATTTACTAATCTGAAAAGAAAATGTCTTCGCCTAGTGTCATGGTTTAACCCCAGCTGGCAGCTGAGCACCACACAGTTCTGCTTCATAGAAGATTGCAGTGCTTATTATAGATGAAATGCTGATTTTTTTTGTTGTTGTTTTGTTTTTAATTACACGTAAAACAAGGTGTTTTCTAAGAGGTAAAAGGTTCTTAAAGGGCAGTTTGAAAGCTAACTGATTTCCCAGAATAAATGTTAAAGATTTGGTGATATCCAGATTCCACTGCATAACTGTTTAACTTGGAAAGTTGGTGGACAGATTTCTGAACCTGCCTGTCTTAGACTGCAGGCTCTATGTGCCTCATCCAGGGTCCACCAGAATGATTAGCTTCTGCTGTAATGTAAAATGCTACTCAAAAGTTTTCAAAAACCAGCCTATGAAGTTATTTATCAAAGTATAAGTGATTCTGATTTGGGGGCTTTGTTTCTGTAAATTTGTCTGTTTGTTCAGTAAGTAGCACAGCATTAGCGCACAAGATCTGTGTAGGCTTTCACTGAACCATTTCCTATGCTAGAGCTTCCTGAATACCCACAAACCTTCCCTATGTTCTGTACAGCCATTACTAGAATAACTTGGCTAACTAACCTAGTTCTGTTGGTCTACCTTGTCAAGTCAGTGTTCCTTGAGTTGGTTTGCCTGTTCTCTGTGTGGCTGTTGGTTTTTTCCCCTTGGCAATGTTTCAAGAGTCTGCCTGGGACTGTTATTCCTCCCTCAGTCTCGCCTTCCTCTCTGAATGCTTTTTGCAGGTCATAGACATGCCGGAACATAATCCTGGGCAAATGGGTGGGACCATGAGACTTGGCAAGAGAAGGACACTCTTCCAAACCAAGAATTCAATCATGAGTAAGGCATTTCTTACCTCTTTTGGAAGTGTTTCCTGGGAATGTATGGTGGGTGTGGGGGAGTGAGACCTGGGAATGTTGAAGCATCCTTGAACGGTGGGTGTTTGCAGCCTGTGTTCCCGTAGTGAAATGGAGATAATGAATTTGGTTCCCTCCAGAAGTGTCAGATTCTGATGGATGCTGTTCATAGGAACTTGTTAAAACATGGCATTGTGCAAACTGTTTGGCATTTGATCTAAGAAATGTCTTTTAGGGAAGCTGTACGGAGATCATGATTTCTTGGAAGAGAGACACAGACACAGATTTGAGGTAAAAATGCTATTGTAGGTATTGAGCTTTTCTGTGTAATCCAGACAGAAGAGATCATGAGTTTTCTTGCCTCTGGTCTTCTAGGTCAATCCAGAATTGAAAAAGTGTTTTGAAGAGCAAGGTTTGAAGTTTGTAGGCCAGGATGAGGAGGGAGAGCGAATGGAGGTGGTTGAGTTGGAAGGTGCGTACTTACACAATTAGTTTGTGGAAGGTGTTGGGAGGGTAATTGAACAGGTTTTTGTGTGGGACCAGTCCAGACTCTCTGAGAACGATTCCATCAATAAAATGACACTAAAAAAAGAATCCCATGTGCCTCTCCATTTAGGGACAAAAGGTGGGATAGAAATGACACTTCTTCCCCATCATCAGGGCTTCAGTGTGATCAGCACTTTCAACTGCAGTTCAGCCACAGGCTTAAGAGACTTGACATGAATATTTTCTGTTTCTCTTAGAGCATCCTTTCTTCGTTGGTGTTCAGTATCACCCTGAATTCCTCTCTAGACCAATTAAGCCGTCTCCCCCGTACTTCGGCCTCCTCTTGGCATCTGCAGGAAGACTCACGCATTATCTACAAAAAGGCTGCAGGCTCTCACCCAGGTAGGTTGAAGGAATACATCAGTCAGACCTTTCACAGGTCAGTGCTTCTTCCTGTGGGATGAACCAGAGAATCCTCTTGGTACAGAGTTACTGCAGGTTAACCATAGGTATTTGCAGCTCTTTTAAAAACTTCCACTCTTTCTTTGAAGCCTCTTGCCTTGCATTTTAAGATTGACTGTAGTGCCACAGAGCTGTCCCCCAGTGAGGTCCTGACTTCAGGGAGATTAACTGCAGTCTCATGTTGGTAGAGGTGTTTGGGGAAACTGCAGCTGGACCTGCTCTTTTAGATAATTGGAGACCTTATGGGGTTTTCCCCACGTTCCTTGTACAAGTCCTAGGTACAGGTTGGTCCTTAAGAAACTTGTTGCTGTTGCTGGTTTAAAGAATGGGCCCTGGTTGTTAGAGCTTCTTTTTTTTCTGCTGACTTAAACTTTGTCTCAGTTTGCAAAGCAGCTAATGTTTTGGGCAGACCTAATGGTCCCTCTGCTGCTCCCTAATGCCCTGCAGTTCTGCTTGGCAGTCGTGGCATTGTGTGACATAGAAACATCACTTTGGTAGTGACCTATTTTCCTCCTTAGAGAGGAGAACACAGGATTTGCTTGTTTAGCTGGAGTGCTAACATGCACTAAACAAAAAACCCCAAACTGAATGCAAGAGAAATAGCAATGAATATATTAAAGTAAAGAAATGCAAAAAGAATTGGCCTTTCTGGTTGAGCTGCAGTGCAGCTGTACCACAGGAATTCCTGTGTTGATGTCTGGAGAACGGCTGTCAGTTGTGCTCTGACTGATCTGCTCTGGAGTATCTGTGTGAAGCGGCCTCGTTTCAGTGCTCCGCGTGTTGAGGGATATTTTAATTTCCTGCTTTTGCACATTTGAGTTCGAAATGGCTTCTCACAGCAGAGGAGCTGAAGTTTCCTCTGTACTGCAGCATCCTAAGCTGGAGTAATTTGTGATTGTGGTCACAAATTGTTTCATGGTTAGCATGTAATCTAAAAATACTGGTGGCAGTTACATCCCTTTATTCCTGTGCTCCTGTAACTCAGCACGTTTTCAGGTAAGTCTCACCATTGCACTCTAACGAGGTTTGCATGTGACACCAAACTGGGGGGAACAGACTAGTTGAAGATGGGACCCGGGCTGGAGGAGTGGGCCAACAGGAACCTGATGAGGCTTAACAAGGACAAAAACAGAGTCCTGCATCTAGGAACCCCTTGCAGTAACACGGGCTGGGAACTGAGCAGCTGGGGAGGAGCTCTGCTGATGAGGTCTCGGTGAACAGCAAAGTGAATGTGAACCAGCAGCACTGGCAGCAGAGGAAAGATGAACAGTGGGCCGGGCCTGTATGAATAAGAGCACAGCCAGCAGATGGAGAGAAGGGATTATGTCTCTTTATTCGACACTTCTTAGACTACGTCTAGAATACTCTGTGCAGTTTGGGGCTGCCCAGTATGAGTAGAACATCTCAATAGATTGGAGAGAGTTTAGTGGAGGGCTACTAAGAAGATGAGGAGGTTGGAGTACTTGCTGGGCTTGTTCACCTTGGAGGAGGGAAGACTTTATGGGGGACGTAAGAGTAGCCTGCAAGCACTTAGAAAAACGATATCAAGAGGATGAAGACTTTACAGAAGTGCATGGTGGAAGGATGAGACAAGATGGACATAAATTGAAGTAAGTGAGGTTCTGACTGGATCTAAGGAAAATCTTTTTCACCATTAGATCCGGCACGCATTGGTGCAAGTTGCCCAGAAAGGCGGCGCAGTCTCCATCCTTGGAGAATTTGAGAATGTGACTGGATAAAGCCCTGAGCAGCTGTGTCTGATCTGACAGCTGTCCCTGCGGTGTAACTGTCCTCAGGTGCCTTCCCATCTGAATTATTTTGTGATTCTGAAAAAGCTGTTTAATGGATTAAAGGCAATCAGCTGTTCCTGGAAAGCTGAAATAGAATGGCTTACGGGTGGTTAACCAGTCTGCTGTTTCCTGTTTAATGAATTTTATTTAGAATAACTTTGTCTTATAAAATCCCTGTGATATGTGTAATCATTTTAATTCACAAACCTTAAAATCACCGATGACTCAGCCCTATTTCCAAAGGGACAGCTACACTAGGAATTTTGTCTGCTTTACTTTTCAATCTCAGCTGGCAATACTTACTACCAAACCATGCTAATTCCTGATGCAAATCTAGGTCTATAAAGCCCTTGTGCTATGTAAAACAAAATCTTTCTGAATTCTACAGGGACACCTACAGCGATAGAAGTGGCAGCAGCTCACCTGACTTGGAGATAACAGAGCTGAAGTTTCCATCAGTAAATCATGACTGATTCCTGGTAACTTTTAATGACCTCAGCCTCCTTCCTTGTGGAAAAAATGCC
>NW_010112597.1:2419-6168 GCF_000699245.1 Pterocles gutturalis | reverse complement strand
ACTCTTTCCTCCTGTCATCTGAATGTTTCAGCTGGTAGAAAACTGGCGCACCACGAAAAGTGCTGGTGCTCACACGCGTGTTCCAGCTGTGTGGAGGAATGCGTAACACCTCATGTCTGTGTAACAGATGTGGGTGGGTATTTCCTTAGCAAATTGACACATAATAAAGTATAAAAACACACGAGGGAGTTTGAGATTAAATTCAAATAAAGAAACAAGGCACAAATATAGCACAAAGCACAAATATAGCTGAGCAAGGGGGTAGTAGATTTAGAAAGTTCAGTGTTTTGGGAGCAGTCTCCCACCTTTGCCCAAGAACATTTTTGAAATAACCCAGCATCCAAACTTCAGCAAAAAAGGTTAGACTTGATTTTTAAATGAGTTCTCCCTTCTCCATCCCAGCTCACGGGACTGGGCCTTGGTGGTGCTGACAATAGCTGGGATCGTTGGCTGTTGGGTTGTTCCAGATCTGGTACAAGGAGCAAACTAAAAGCTGAAGACCTGTCTTTCTAAATTTTTATCCTCCTGAAGATATCCTGAAACTCTGGCTCACTGACAGTATCCGGTGTGCCCCGTAATGTGACAAGTCTGGGTGCTGTGTTGATACCTGAGGGCTTGGAGACTGTCCCCAAATGATGAAACTGTGGGGAAAGTGACACTGGCACGTGTAGCATGTCCCCTGTCTGACTGACTGCCCTGCTGGTACACGGCTCAGCTCAACTCTGTCTCAGTAGCTGCAGCATAATGAAGGTTTTCCTTCAGTACTGGGAAGGGCAGGAAGTTAGTTCTTGGCTTAACAGTGCTCACTCCCTACGTTTTATTTAAATATTAATTTCTAGAATGAGCTTCCTTTCTTGGGGTCTCATATGCTGGTCTTGATGTTGCCATAGTGCCCCTATAAAACTAACAGACATTTTATCCTGGAAGAGGAGTCAGATCCCATGTGTTGTTTGTCTAGCGTGACATATGTAAGACTCAGACTTCATTGTGCTGCGCAGTCCCAGCCTGTTGCTCCTCACTGTCATTAATTCCTGCTCCTTTTCTTTCTCTCTTTCTCCAGATGTGTCTTCACTGAAGAGAAGAGTCTTCATTAGATTTCCCAGGCATTCTTACAGCAATAGCTTGAACACTGTCAGCTTTGCGCTTTCTTAAGTTATGGTTTTATAATTTTCCTTGTGAAATCCTGTCCCTTTATTTCCTCAACCGTTCCGTTCTTTGTTTATTTTCTGTGTAGATTCTGGGGTTTTTTTTGTTTGTTTGTTTTTTTCTGGAGGAGAGCTCATCACAGCACATGCACCTCTAGACTTTCTTCAATTAGCACCATCTTGGAGATAAAAAGCAAATTTGGGTGTGGAATTTGATGTGTTGGAGAGAATCCTATTGCACACTTCCTTCCTCCTGCATGGTAACGCTGGGATGAGTTCGTATCTTGGACACTGGCAGTTGCGTTGCTTTCTCCAGCCTTTCTGCTCCCTCAGCAGTCTTTATTACTTACTGGTGAAATTACGTGGATGACACTAGGTTTTGGGGGCTCGCTCAGTTCTTGAGCTGTGCTGTGCTGCAGAGGATGGGCTGCTCAGCTTTATGCAGTCTATCTGGGCGGGGATGTTTTGTTCTGATTTGATTTTTTTTCAGTAGCGTTTAAAAACATTTGGCACCGGTGGTCTTGGTGCTTTCATTGCCGCCAATGAACTTTTAACCAGGAAAATCTTCCTGGAATAGAAGAGTTAATCTGGAACATGATGAGCTCTGACTGACCTGCTACTCTGCAGGGATGCAATTAACTTGGATCGTGTTGGGGAGGGGGGTGGGAAGCAAAACTGTTAGGAAAGGCCGTCATTGCCTGGAGCAGGGCCTGACTTTGCCCTGTCTCTGCCAGCGTCCACTGGTGCTGCTGCTTGCGCTGGGAAATTTCACCTCCTTGCATCAAGGGGGAGGTACAGAGAAGAAAGTGAACTACTTTCAGATGCTGCCTTTAAAAGCTCCTGTTGTGATTTGCCTTGGATCAAACAGTTCATGGTGCTTTTTTTTTTTCTCATTGATTGGAAGCAGAGCCTTCCGTTGCCTTTTTTTATACGGCGGAGCCGCGTGTCCCGCACCCGATGCAATACAGAGTGCTGTTTCCTGAGGGAGGGGATTCGCAGTTTGCCTGCAGTGTTACTCGGGTTGGTTTGTCAGGGTGCTGTCCTACGATGGTGAGCTCAGCTTTGCAGTTCTAGGGTGGGAAATGCACTTGCTTTTTGTTTTCCCTGCCTCTTGCTGCAGTGTAAGCGATGCAGTTTTTGGTAATTTAGAATTGGGGAAGAAAGTGTCTCAGTTGTCTGAAGCATCATTTGTTCAGAACTCTTCAGCTCATTAAAGTTTGGAGAAGGCTGTACCTCTCCAGCCTGGCTGAATACTAACTCCTGTGTTGTCTGATGCCAAACTTAAACACTGTCCTGCCTCAACTTCAGTGATCTTTTCCACAGCCCCTCTTGCTTTATTCCTCACTTACTTTGAATATACGCTGTAAAGCTGCTTTTAGCCTGGAAGGCTTTGAGCATTTTTTCCTGTTTGCCAGTTATAACAGGGCTGCAAAAATGATCAACTGAGTCGAAATGCTCTCTGTACTGAACGAACATTGGCCATGAAATGGCTGGTCCTTGAGCAGCGTGAGATCATTCCTTATCTGTAGCACCACTTTTGTTTTCTTTCTCCTGAGGTGTTTTTGTTTTGGCCAGAACTGTGCAACTGACTTGGTCATTGAATGCTTATTTGTAATAAAACAAATAACTAGCCAAGAGCTTGCTATATTGCTTCCATGGCTCAGAGGGAGAAGAAAGACTAAAGTATAACACTGTCTAATTTTAAATTAATCCAGTGTAAGCTAGAAAAAGTGTGTGTGTTGTCTTTGCAGCGGCTTTTAGATGTGTATTTCCGAAGTCTGGCTGAAATGATGGGGCTTCCCTTCAGCACTGGAGAATCCAGGGGAAGCTGGGCTGAGCCTGCAGCCTGGGCCGGGACAGAAAGGACAGGTTTCCATGGAACTGTGCTGCACGCTGCCTGGTGGATGGTTTGCTCCCTCTTCCTCCACAGCTGCAAGTGCTGCCTGCCTGGTGCCCGCTGCAGGGTGGGAGGAATGTGCCGAGGGCCAGGGCTGTGTCTTTGGGCTGTGTGGGGGGTGGGGGTGTCGCTGCCGGCTGCGCTCCCCCCAGGAGCAGTGTCAGCCTCAGCTGCGGGTTCAATAACCAGCTTCCCCCCTGCCCAAAGCTGCCTTGGGGACAAGGGTCCTGGGGCCACCCTCGCCTGGGGGCGAGGCTCAGGGCACCCTGCGGTTGCTGCCTGCTGCTCCTGGGCAGCAGCCTCACGCTCTGGGGAGCAGCGAAGTGCTTTTTCCCTTTAGTTCCTCCTCGCTTTGCTCCAGCAGAGCTGTGGCCAGGCTCTCCCCACCGCGAGCGTGTGCCCGGAGCTGTGTCTGCTCCCCGGAGCTGAGAGCGGGAGCTGCTCGGTGGGGGGATGGATCAGCTTCCCCAGGACAAACCCCGCAGCCCTCCCTGGGCACTAGCTACCCCACCCCCTTCTCTCCCCTTGCCCTAAAGGGGGGAACGTGGCTCTCTCCACAGCCCCACGCCTGGGCCCATGGGTAAAACCCTTCCACGCCGTGTCCCCCTGAGCAGGAGCCCTGCGCCATCCTGTGTGTCCAGCTGGGGTGGGGGCCAGTGTGCCCCCGGGTGGCAGCTGTTTTCTGCTCTCGTGCCCACCGCTAGCTG
>NW_010112597.1:1491-2252 GCF_000699245.1 Pterocles gutturalis | reverse complement strand
CGTGGGGCTGGGGGCAGGGACATGCTCCCTCCCACTGCTGGAGGTCTGGGCTGTGTGGGGACAGGACTGGGTCCTGGTCCCTGTCACCACCGCACTGCTGACAAGCGCTCCAAGGGCTGAGTGTGGGACAGAGGCCCCTGAACAGAGGTCTCGGGGTGCCCAGTGAGCCCCCAGGCACCAAAGCCAAGGCTACAGCAGAGCCCTGGGCTGCTCCTCCCACCCCACCCACTGCTGGTCCTCCAAGACCCACCCCTCCTCAGCAGCACCCATCTCGCTGTCCTCCCTGGCGCTGGGGGCCTCATGCCTTCTCCACCCACCAGCACCTGCCTGCCACCACCCGTGCGAGGAAGTGTCACTAGGTGCTCCTCGAGTCAGGACACAAAGGCCAAGACCCCCTTGGCTTCACCCCCCCTGGGTTGTGGTGCAGCTGCAGGCCCAGCGCGGCTGTGCCCCGGGGCACACACAGGGCACCCCAGAGTGGTTCCCCCACCCCACCCCCCAAGTATGGGGGGACCTGCCTGGGCCCCCTTTGTCTCTGCTGCTCTTGTGTTGCACAGCCCCTACCCCCAGCCTGGGGGATGAAGCGGCCCTTGAGAGCTCAGGGGGGTCCCGGCCAACCTGCAGCTGCCCAGATGTGGGGTCCGTGGTCATGGTCTGTGTTGGCGGGGGATGGGGGCTCAGCTCTGCTCCACCCCTCCCCAGTGCCCACGGTCTGGGGTGCTGTTTGCCCCCCCGCTGTTACCTGCTTCGAGCACCGTTGC
>NW_010112597.1:0-1469 GCF_000699245.1 Pterocles gutturalis | reverse complement strand
TGTTTGCATAGTGATGGGTTTGGGGACTCCAGGCAGGGGCTGCTCCCTGCCCCAAGACCCCCCATGTGTCGGGGAGACCCCACAAGTTCCAGGCAGGAAAAAAGAATTGCAAAAGCCTCTGCCCACACCACTGCATGTCCCTGAGAGCAGCTGTGCTCCTGGACCAGGACCGGGTGGTGCTGGGGGGGCTCCGGGCCAGCACTGGCACAGGGGCCTTGTTTGGTGTCTGTGCAGTGACAGAGACCCTCCGCCACGTGCACGTTGTGGCACGGGGACCCACAGTGCTGGGGAAAAACATCCTGGAGAGCGGCCACCTGCTGCTTTGGATGGGGCCAAGGAACACGCGAGGCTTATGAGGGGGGAGCTGCAAAGAGCAGGAGTCTGGGGGGTGGCAGAGGGGCTGAGGTGGGACAGAAGCCCGTGCTCCTCGCTGTCGTCACCAATGAGCCCTCGTTCAACGCCTCACCACGCTGCATGGGTCAGTTTGTTTTTCTCAACCCAGGTCTGGCCCAAGTCTCCCACAAACAGCGCCGGAGGAGCAGTTTTTTTTGGTTTGTCTGTCCTGTAGCAGCACCTCACTCTCTGTCCCACCAGTGTACACACAACCAGCAGCGAGGAACTGAGTTATCCTTTTATTTATAAACAAATCAAGGTAAAATAAGTGCAGAGGAAAGCACTTGCTGACCCCGCACGGGGACCTGTCTGCAGCGGGCCAGCGGGATCAGCGGCGGGTACAAACAAGGGGCACCCCGGGGCCGAGGCCGTGAGCAATGGGGCTCTGCCTCCCTCCGACCACACTGGTGCGGCAGCAGGGACTGCAGCACAGATTGCTGTACAACAGAACGCCTTGTCGTTACTTTGGGGTTTGGGGTATTTTTTTTTTTCAACTTTTCCCCTTAGGGGTAAACCTGACCCAGTGCAAGAGACTGGAGAGTTGTTCACCACGGGGGCCCGTTCTGCAGCTGGCCAGGCCCTCGAGGGTGGCAGGGAAGAGGGTGTGAGACGTTGCTCTGGATGCACGGAGGGTGAGCTAAAGACAGGAGAAGAAGTGCTTGCAGTGGAGGTCCCCGTCCCAGCCTTTTGGTCATTGCAGAAAGGAAGTGCATGTGTGGCCACGCGCCTGGGACAGCGTCTCCCCGTCAGTCCTTCCTGGCTTGTCCCAGGCTGGGGCAGGTGACGCTCCGGGGGCTGGGCAGCCCCGACCCAGGGGACACGGCGGCAGGGGTGGGGGGGCTCCGCTCTCCTCTTGCAGCCGCAGTAACGTGTCTGGGACAGCGGGTTACCGCTCAAGTGCCATCAAAAATAAATACATTATACTGTCTGGAACAAACAGGTGCCCGTGGGTAGGGCAAAGCCCTTGCAGGAAGAGCAATTCAAGGACAGGTCACCGCTGGGATCCTTGCCAGACCCAACAGCCTCTTGCAAACGCTGAGCTGGGACGGACCGAAACACCAGAGGACCCAGAGGGC